>NW_027263863.1:0-117488 GCF_044049435.1 Aspergillus pseudodeflectus | reverse complement strand
TTTTATTAGTTAATAATAACTTATAAAAGTTGTTGTATAACTACGGACAAACAGGTTGTTCTTGAAGCCAATCTTGGGGTTATTCACCGATATAGCTCCACGCGCCTATGGTGACTACACTCTGATCGAGGATGTTGTGTGTCCCTGAAAGCCCAACTTGGACTCCATTTACCACGCCCCAGCTGCCTGATCACTATCCATGGATACCAATATTTGGTCAGACTACTAGAATCGAAGCAGTTGGGGATGTAGTAGCATCATAAAGAAAGCTTCGGACGCAAATGGTCAGATCTTGAAGAGAGAGCTGGAATTGCCCTTGTCTTCATATCTCAATGTCTATACACACCGGATCTCTGATCCTTTAGTGCGAGTTCGGCATATACACGCTCATCTCGAACCCATTCGTGAATGGCAGCGTCATATTTTGGAACCCATTCTTCGGATCCCGCATGAAAGCCAGCAGATCCGCATACCCCTTTGCGCCGGAAATCGTGTTGTCAGTAAGCACGACCGCTCCGGGCCTCAACCGAGGCAAGACAGTCTTCAGCGTAGGGAGTGCGAGCGCCGACCATACTACGCCAATTAGCACAATTCACCCAGCTAGGAGTAGGGGCATATTGGAGACTCACTATCAAGCAACAGCAGATCCACAACCGACAAGTTCTCCTTCAACGTCTCCAACAAATCCCCAACCCTCAAATCAATCTCCCTCTCCACCACCTCCCCACACTGCTTCCAATACCCCCTCGCCACATTCGCCTTGCTACTTTCCTTCTCCGTCGCAACCACTACCCCCTCCGTCTTCCCTGTAAGCGCCTTGACCCGCGAAACCGCGAGCGCAAGGTAGATCGTACTAACCCCGAAGCTCGTCCCGGCCTCGACGATATTCGTCGCCCCCATGGAGGTGATGAGTTGGTAAGTGAAGTGGCATTTGTCCTCGTCTAGCGCAATGAACTTGTCGAGCATGAGGGAGTCGAATTCTGTAGCTGGGTTGGCTTGTTGGGCTTCTTCCTTGGTTGAAAGCTTTGAGATTATATCTCCTGAAAAGACCTTGCCGGATTTGTTGGCGGCGATGGTGGCTTCTTGGTCGAGGGACTTTTTGTGTAGGTCTTTGAGGAGGGTGTGAATGTGGGGAGGGGCCACGACCGGGGAGGGGCTGGAGGTAGACATGGCTTCTAGCAAGGTTGGGGATGTACAGTCGATGGTAAAGAGAGATTGAAGGAGACGTTAATCTCTTTTTAAAGGTAAGGTCGTACTAGACTAATTTATAAGAGAAACCGGGGTATGTCTTGGCATTTGGGGATCTTGACAGGTTGACTCAGTGTTTGTCAGAACCCAGACTCCAGGCTCGAGGACTTCTCTAAATACGAAGAGGTAACAACGAACACCTTCGTAGGGGTGGGTCGCTGACTCATATATATGGTTTGATCGGCGAGGTGGTCTCTTTCAACTCCAACAATTGAATATCTTCGACAGCCGATACACCACGTTGATAGCCGCAAGAGAATGCTGTACCAGCACCACTCGACATGAGCAGGCCAACGGCGGAGTCTCGCCACCAATCAGAAAGAGACGGTGCGACCGATAGCCCTCGTGTACCATATGTGGAAGGCGCGAAGGGCGTCCAATGCATTGGTTGCCTATGAGCTCTTCACGGGATGTGAGGGGCATTCAAACTGTCTATTGGTCACATATGCAACAATGACATTACCATCCAAAATTCTCCACATGAAGATAAACCCCCTGCGCACCTGTCCCTTTGTGCACTGCCCGCTCGTCACTGAGGTAGACCACGCTTCGGCGCACATCGTCTGACAAACCTTGTGGTCCACATACGAACACAGCGCTCTCGCCCTCAGCTCTCTCGAGGGCTTTGCGGATTATTTGGCGAAGTGCTGGGCGGCCAGATAAGAGCGGTATATCTGGAGATGTGGATGACGTTTGAGCCTGAGACGCAGGACCAGAGCAAGTGCACCGCCGTGAGTTGATTTGTTCTTCTTCAATGGTCGTAGTGCAGCAGCACCTATCGACGGGGAGACTGCTTAGTTCTATGGACGACCCAGGGTGTATTGATATGGCATCTTTTTCCGTCGCAATTGGCTTTCTGTCAGTGCTAGCTGACCTTGTGTGCCTCCCAAATGAGGTAGACCGGGCCGTTGATGACTGGCAAGTGTCTGGAGGCGGTTGCTCTAGTTTCTCGTCGCAGGTAATGTGTACACTGAGCTTGATCTCCCGAGCGATGTCTGGGTACTCCCGCTGGCAAGCCGCTATGTCCGCTCGCACAGACTGCAGCTGTGGCTCGAACCAAGTGAGGTGCATGCGCGACTTGATCACCCAGACGAACCGTATCCGCTTGGTTACGGTTAGGCGGGAATTACTCCTCCATTGCGCAACAACATCGCGGAGCAAGGGCACTGTGAGGGTGGCGCCCATACCACCGGCAATAAGAACGATGCTGTCAAATTGTCGAGGCGAGCGCAGCCTTCCGTACGGCCCTTCAAGGAGCACTATGCGTGTTTGTTTGTTAGAGGCGTCGGGATTGCCGATGACTTGGTCATATTTCGATGCATACCGAAAAAAGCGTCTTGTGCCGCCTTTCTCTGCACGAACAAGAAATTCCAGTTGATTGTCTTCGGGGATAGAAGCGATGGTGAATGGGTGGCTTTGCAATGGCGCAACTGTATGGCATGTGAGAAACAAATGCTGGCCTGGCGTCCATTTGGTCCCTGGGTTCTTGATGGTGACTCGAGTGACGTTTCCCGGTAACGGGGTGAAGGATGCCCTGTTTGCCCAAAGAGCCTGAGTCCCAGATCGATGAAAGACCGACAGATTAATATATGTTGCCCATGCATATCTCACGACTCGGTCAAACACAAGCAGTCCAATAGGTATCCAGACCCAAATTTTAGTCTCCTTCGACGCGTGTAGCCATACTGCAGCGATAAAGCCCACAAACATCACCAGATGCTGTATGACGAAGAACTCATACCCTAACTTCCGGATCGGGCGGGCAGATGAAACAACGATAAACGTTAGGATACACCAGGCGGCGACTCCGCGTTTTGCAAAGCCGTTTGTCTGGAGCTGATATGTGATGTAGTTATACCGACCCCAACTCCGAAACCAGAAGCCCATGTGGAAGGTTGCGCATAACCAGACTGTCCGCGCAACCCATCGGTGGAACCAGTTTAGGCGTTGGTAGTCTATACCTGCCAGGAGCCCGATGATATTTTGTCGTCCTGCTAGCAGAAATATCAAAGGGAGCTGTGCAATTGTGATGAAGCCTGTTCGGTAGCCTATATCCTCCCACGACCATTGGTCTTCTGTGTTGAACTTGTAGAAGCAGAGGACCACGGCCATGATCAGGTTTGCAAGGACGATGATTAACGGACCCAGCGGGGCAAAGTGAATCTTGAGACCGTATACTGAGATCGGAGGTAAAGTTGCATAGCTTGTCTCGCGACTCACGGCCGTCAGTGTGGCGTATGCGCGGAAGAATAGTGCCTTTGGTTTTGAGGGGGTCAGGGTAGAATCTCGCGTTCTGCAGATATCAGCCCGCGATTCTTCTGGATTGTCGTCCGGGTGCCTTCACAAGAACGCTTACCGCTGAAAAGTAATGATATGATTGAGAACATTTGCAAGTGTTGCGGCCCCAACGGCACTGCCAACAACCGCCCAGTACATCTGCTGGAGGTCGGAGTGGCTAACAGCCCCGGAGCCCATATGCGTATGTCCACTGTGGCTCATTTTGAAGGTAATGTCGGTATATTCAAGAGAGCGGCATGTCGAGTACTGAGGTCAACCCTGGACAGTTCAGACAGAATCGCTGAGGTCTATCATGAAAAAGGTCAAGGACCAAGCGAGGGACACAAGCGGGGAGATTCCACTTCTGGCTGGTGAATAATAATCTGCTCACTTGGAGGCTTGGACGCACACTCCTGGTTGGCTGAAAACGTGCTCAAGGTCATCACTTAAGTCTTGAAGCGTGCCTGCCAGATTGACTTCCAAGGTTTCTCTTGACAGTCTGACAGTCTCATTACTTCGAATGTTTATATCTGTTTCAACACTCTACAGCAAGAACTTCGCACCACTCAATACAACCTGAACAAAATGAGCCACTCCCACTCAAGTTCGGGCTCGTCGTCCATGACGATGTCTATGGTTTTTACCAACACACACGATTCGCCGCTTTTCTCTTCGCAATGGACCCCTTCCTCAAACGGCTCCTACGCCGGAAGCTGCATTTTCCTGATCGTTCTTGCCGTCATCGGCCGATGTCTGGTGGCATTCAAAGCCTACATGGAGCAGCGATGGTTCAACGCTCATCTCAAGCGTCGCTATGTTGTGGTCGCTGGCAAAGCCTCTGAAGCCGGCCGCATCAACGCAGACCCAGACGCAAAGACGGGCACTCTGGTGACGGCGAATGGCGTCGAAGAGTCGGTCAAAGTGGTCTATCGCGAAAAGAATGAGATCCTTCCCTGGCGGTTGAGCGTGGACTTCCCGCGGGCACTGATTTACCTGTGTATCACGGGGGTATCCTATCTGCTGTACGTCCATGTCTAACCTCTGTGTGACTCGAACTAATGCACAACCTCCCTTCAGGATGCTGGCTGTTATGACGATGAATGTGGGATATTTCTGTTCGGTCCTTGGCGGTTCGTTTCTGGGAGAGCTTCTGGTGGGACGGTTGATCCAATGGCACGAATCGCATGGACATTAATCTGATCAATTATACAATAGCCTATCAATTATCTTGACATTATTTTGTCCCTGTGCTTTGTCGAGTGTGCCCCCACATTGGTGCAACCATAGTCATGTACATCCGCGGGTAAAAAAGGTGGATTCCAGATCCTGCAGGGCTCGGTTTGAGCGCATATGAGCACATTTTCTTACCCGATCTGTCTTAGCTGTCAGCCTTCATTTAGCCTTTCGGGTGTTTTCTCCATTCATCATCACTTCAGGGTCTTGGCTGTACTATTCACTTGGTTTGGCTTGCTTGCTGGGCATTGCTACTGGCAATAGGCCTGTCAACTGAATTAATAAACTTCATACCAATGCTACCAGCGCCAGCTCGAAATCTGCTCATCCTAACCAGTTCTGATAAACACCAATCTAGCAGGCCCTGAAGTCCCGAGTATCCTGTCTTGCCCCCGCTCAATGCAAGCGAGTATCGCATATCCCTGTCCCACCTACTATAAAATCTGCAGCACAACCAAGCCTCACCACCACTCACTCTCACCCACCAGACCTTTCTCCTCTTCAACCCAATTCCATCCACAACAATCATGACCACAACAACAATGAAGCACCTCCTCCCCCTCCTTACTCTCTCTCTATCCCCCCTCACAGCCGCCCACTTTGCCCTCAACTACCCTGCACCCCGCGGTGACAATGCCGAAGAAATGACCGCCTTCCCCTGCGGCGCCTTCACCAACCCCTCCTCAAACCGCACGCAAATCTCCCTCTCAAACCCAACCTTCCCCGTCGAAATCGACCTCGGCCACGATCAGACCGCCGTCGAGTTCCTCCTCGCAGTCGGCAACGAGCCTGGCGACAACTACAACATCACGCTCCGCCAAACGTTCCGCGTCGAGGGGCTCGGCGAGTTCTGTATTCCGAGTATCGAGCTCAGCGAGGAGGTTCTCGGTGTGGAGCTTGTTGATGGGTTGAATGTTACACTGCAGGTGCAGACAAATTCGCATCCGAGTGGCGGGTTGTATTCTGTATGTTTCGTCCCTTCCTTCTCTCCCTTGCTTCACCCACCCGGCCCTATACTCTACACCCTCGCCCATGCTAACGCATTTCTCTCAAATACAGTGCGCAGACCTAACCCTAACATCCGCGACAATCGAGCCCCCCTCCAACTCCGTCTGCAGCAACAACACCGGCGTAACCGCAACATACTTCACCGGCGCCGCGGCAGAGCGCCACGCAAACGCCTCAACCCCCGAGGGAGAGGCGCAGAGCGAGTCGGATGACGAGCACTCGGATCATGACCATGGTAGTGACGAGGAGACCACGGGCAATGAGACGAGCACTGCGGATTCTCCCGAGGAGACGGATGGTGCGGCGGGGGTGAGGGCGGCGGTTGGGTGGGTTAGTCTTGGGGCTGTTGTTGTTGGGGGGTTGTTTGCTTTGTAGATAGGGGTTGTGTGGGCGTAGGCTTGGTTTTGGGTTCGATGAGGGTTCGGTTGAGATGTACGTTTTAGGTGTGGGGATTTCCCAGGAGCATGTCGACTCAAGTCGGAAGGTCCAATGTTCGGATATGTACTAGAAAACGAATTGAATTAAGATACGGTACCATTAACCATCAGCCGAACTCTAGACAAATAGAATCGGACCTTCCTCGTCTATATCGCTCCCAGCTAGCTACATCATACCAATTATACACCCCCTTCATATCTATAGGCTTCGTCCCTCAAGCCAAAAGCTTCACTCACAGAACACCAGCCGGCTGTTCCTGCTGTTGAATCTCCACCAGATTCCCATCCGGATCTGCGACCATTACGAGCAAAGGCAAGCCGATAATCCCCTGCGCATCCATAAGCCTCTGCTTAGCTTCCAAATGCGCTCCCGCATACTCCCCAATACCAAACGCATTGTTAACAGGACCTGTGAATGTCTTGATCGGCTCTCCATATCTCTTCAGGATTTCAACACCCTTACTCTCAAGATATTCCTCCGCCTTGACGATATCCGGAACAACGAGACCGACGTGTCCGAACGTATTGGTGCGGTTAAGCGAGCCGAGCAGCTCGTCATCCGAAGCACTGAACTGCACGATCTCAAGCAGACCGGCGAGATTGTTCTTGTCCCGGTTAAGTTCTTCGCCTGTCTGGAAGCCCGTCCCGTTGCGGCCGCCCTGCGGGTAGCCCATGTACGTGATTGTGAACTCCGGTGTGAGGGTGACGTCGAAGATGAGGCGGAGGCCAAGGATATCGCCGTAGAAGTGCTTCAGGCGCTCGAGGTTTGTGGTCAGCAGGCCGAAGTGGTTGATAAAGTAGCCTAGGGTTTCTGGGGGCGCGGGGCCGTCGGTGCCAATGTGGAAGATGTCGCTTGGGTCTGGGGTTGTGGTGTTTGGTGCGCCGCAGGCGGTGGCCCATTGAATGGCCATTGCGAGGCCGAAGAGGAGCTTTGTGGCGAGCATTGTAGAGAAAAATCGAGTGTTGAAGGGAGGATAGAAGGTTTGTTTGCTCTGTCGGCTGTTGTAGATGCATATTCATATTCCAGTGATAGCAGGGTCTTTATAGATGTCCAGGCTCTCAAGGCAGATTGCGGGCTTAGCCTTATCCATCTCGCAAGACGGTCAAAAGTCACAAATCGCGTAGCAGCTCCGAAGCCATCTTCTCCAAAGGCTTGGGCGAAGCTGCAGGAACAACTATGAGATACCCAAGCATGATCCCCAAATATATCTCAGAACGGACTAGCGGCGCGAAATCAATCCAAGAGAAGCTAAGCGGCGGAGGGCCCCCAGCCTCGTCGCGCACGGGATCTCTCTCACCTCAACGAATAAGACTTGACTTGTGTGGGGCTTTGTAGTTGGGGACATCTCCAAACGATTTCACTGGACAGCTCGCGATCTCTGATCCTAGGTACGTACCAATCATCCCTTGGGGATCCTGGGTCTGTCTCGTGACTCCACGAGGACGGACTGTGGACAACAAGCGCTTCACTCCACAGCAAGACCCTGAGGACTGCCCGATTTGGGAAGCATTTGACGCTGGGATTCGGAGTTGGAGTGACACCGAGTGAGGCTGTGGTTTTTTCGACCCCAGTCGCGACCTGTCAACGCTTTGGTGGTTTCCCCAGGAGCGGATCTTACCCCGAGCAGGCCGAATGCCCGTGGCGGTCAGTATGCCCAGGAATAGTTGTGGACGTTGAGACGGGTACGGATGAACTTATGCCGTTATCTGATGAGGATGAACGGATGAGCCGAGTTGTATATGATATGACTCATGGCTCAGCCTCTCTGTCTTGTTTCGCTCTCCAAGAATCTGATGAAGGTGTCTCGGCCATTCCAAACAGAGCATCATTTCTCGCCAAATGTCAAGTCACTGAGAACTGGAACTGAAGAATTCGAGCTCGAAGACTCCAGAGTCGATGTGCTCTCCGACTACCCGGCATATTGCTCATGTTCAAGCCTCCGTTCATGATCTCGAACTCAAGATACTTGATTTCATGCCATCATGAGGTTGTGCCTTTCGGCGTGGCGACCACTGGCCGGCGGGTGGCACCAGAACCGCTGAATCAGCTTCATGACTGCTTTATAAGAGTTCGGTAAGGAGTAACACCGAAGCCAGTGAAAGCAGCTCTTGCTAGGTAGAAGTGCCGGATCGCACGAGTGTGGCGGTTGAAGGTCACAGATGTCAACAGTTGAAATGTATAAGCAAAGGCCGGTTTTCGGACGTTTGCTGCAAACCGGCGGTATTATTTCTTTTTGTTCGGCCCGTAATAAAGTGGCCAGTGGTGTGGTGTGTTGTGGATTGGTGTGGGCTTCTTAGCGCAAGAGAAGCCGCGGGGAAACGGCAAACCCCGGACTCAGACCGAGGTCGGTCATCGGCCAAACAAGCGCATCATTGATAACTTCACCTTCTCCCCTCCACAACTTTTCCCCTTGCTCATCAGGGGATCACAGAATAGCTTCAATTATGCTACGATCAGTTCCTCGTCGAATTCCGCGACGCCTTCCTCACTCGCCGACCGCAGGCGGTCCGTCTCGTCTCGCCCTGCGCCCTTTCACATGCGGTTACCTGCGGATGTCGCCCTCGACGCTCCCTCCCGTCCAGCCTCCCGTCTCAACCGCCTTGCCTAGCGATTCCTACCAGCTCCTATCGACCGCCGATAAAGCTGGAGCTGCGGAGGATGCTCTATACGAGCAGCAGATCAAGGATGTCGAGAAGTGGTGGGCCTCTCCCCGCTATGAGGGAATCAAGCGGCCGTACTCCGCCGCCGACGTTGTTAGCAAGCGGGGGTCATTACAACAAACGTATCCGAGTTCATTGATGGCGCGGAAGCTTTTCAACTTGTTGAATGAACGAGCGGCCGAAAATAAGCCAGTCCACACCAGTATGTTCGCATCAATCGACGGCCGTTTTCACTCACTAATCAACGGTAGTGGGCGCAATTGATCCCGTACAAATGACACAGCAAGCTCCTAATCAGGAGGTCTTGTATATTTCCGGCTGGGCATGTTCGTCGGTCTTGACGTCTACCAACGAAGTCTCTCCGGACTTTGGAGACTACCCATACAACACGGTGCCGAACCAGGTTCAGCGATTGTTCAAGGCCCAGCAGTTGCACGATCGGAAACACTGGGACGCCAGAAGAAAGTTGACACCGGAGCAGCGAAAATCGACTCCCTACGTCGACTACATGCGACCGATCATTGCCGATGGTGACACTGGGTATGTTCCCTTACCCCATGCAGAGACCTCTGCTAACGTGTGCCAGACACGGCGGCTTGACTGCTGTCCTGAAATTGGCCAAGTTGTTTGCTGAAAATGGTGCTGCGGCGGTTCACTTCGAGGACCAGCTCCACGGCGGAAAGAAATGCGGCCATCTTGCTGGCAAAGTCCTGGTCCCGATGGGAGAGCACATCAACCGACTCGTTGCGGCTCGCTTCCAGTGGGATATGATGGGTGTCGAGAACTTGGTCATTGCGCGAACCGACTCTGAGAGCGGAAAATTGCTCAGCAGTGCCATTGACGTGCGTGACCACGAGTTTATTCTCGGAGTTGCGGAAGACGTCGAGCCACTAGCAGAGACCCTTCAGGCTATGGAACGGGAAGGTGCTGCTCCGGCTGAGATTGACGCATTCGAATTGGACTGGGTTAAGAATCACAAGCTTGTGACTTTTGACGAGGGTAAGTACTCCCTCCGCCTACCTAGTCAAACTCGCTAATTCTTTCTAGCCGTCGATGCGCACCTCGACGCCGAAGGTGCCTCCCAAGCCGCTCGCGACGCCTACAAGAAGCATGTCACCGAGAACCCAGATCTATCCATCTCGCGCCGTCGCGTTCTAGCCAGCGACTACACAAAGAAGCCAGTAGTCTGGTCATGCGACAGCCCTCGCACCAGGGAAGGCTTCTACCACTACCGCGCCGGCTTCCCCGCAGCAACCAAGCGAGCCAAGGTGTTCGGTCCCTATGCGGATCTCCTCTGGGTTGAGACCGGTGACCCAGATGTCGCCAAAGCCGCGAAGCTCGCAGACGAAGTGCGAGCCGTCCACCCCGGCAAGAAGCTCGTTTACAACCTGAGCCCGTCCTTCAACTGGATGGGACAAGGCTTCGACGAGGCTTCCCTCAAGTCATTTATCTGGGATCTCTCAAAGCACGGGTATGCCCCTACTCACCCTTTTCCGCTTGTAAATTGCTAAATTAACCAATATAGCTTCGTTCTCCAACTCATTTCCCTCGCCGGTATCCACTCCGGCGCCACTATCACCGCCGAACTATCCCGCGCCTTCAAGGACGAGGGCATGCTCGCCTACGTCCGCCTCGTTCAGGCCCGTGAGAAGGAGCTGGGCGTGGATGTCCTCACGCACCAGAAATGGAGCGGTGCGCCGTACATGGATGGAATCGTTGGAGCTATTCAGAGCGGAAGCAGTAGTAGTAAGAGTATGGGCGAGGGAAACACTGAGAAGGGTGAGTTTCTACGTTCTTTCCTCTGTTACTTATAGTGTTGTGACTAACAAAATGTGCGTGCAGGTTTTTAGACTTCTAAATTAGGCACTGGAGTGGATGTGTAAATCATGTCATGCATTTGATGAAAAATTGTCTTATCTAGTTGGTTTTTTTGCTAGCTAATAGACTTGGCATAATTCGCACTGCAGCTTCATTCTCAAGGAACTCAGGCTTGTAACGAAAATACCGACTAGATAGCCTGTGTTGCCTAAAGGCTGGCGAATGGGTACGAACAGCGACTATAGTCTCTACGATGGAGCGAGTGACTCAGGAAACAGTGACTACATTCTGCCTTTGCCCTCACTAAGAATACAAGATATACGACTCGGAATCGCCGGCAGACAGAAACAAAGAATAACGAGCGAGAAGAGAAAAGAAAATCAAACTCGAAAGTGGCACTCACATTCTTGCTCCCGCTGATAGAATACCATACATCGATATGAAATAAGAGAAAATAACACCAAGAGGGTCATAAGAAGGTGAAAATGAAACAAGCATGATGACGAAAAGCCATTCTCATTCCTCTGATTGAAAAAATTTGAGACCCGTCAGGAAGATAATAAAATAACAAATTTCCTCCGTAAAACAACCAGAATCGCATCGCTCGAAAACGGACAAATAGGCGCAATATCGTAGCGGTTCAGTTAACGCGGAAGGCGTCCAAAATGACTATAACGGTTAGTATGTCTCTTTAGACAACCAGTCTTGAGTGCACTCACTTTCTTGACCTCGGCGGCAGCCGCTGGAGATCCACATCAGGGTGTTGAGGAAAGTATAGCGGTCATCGCCTGTCTCCATGGACAGGTTCACACGATACTTGTAAGAGTTAGGGTTAATCCCGTCCGCCATTGTAGGGTCGCCGAGCTTGTCTAGCACGTCTTTGGCGCCCGTAAGCCATCCATTGGTCTTGACGACAATGAACGCCGGGGGCTCGTCTGCGGTCTGGAGGAGGAAGTTTGCGCGCATGCTTGTGGAATCCTTCGTCATGACTTGAGAGTCTTGTCCACCAGGCTAAAAACACGATTAGCAATAAGCTTCGCGAAAATCTCGAGTGGAACGTACCACGACCACACCCTTGCCCCATCTACCAGCCCACTGTCCACCAACAAAGGTGACCCAGTCCCTGTGGCCCCAGATGCCAGGGCCCACTCCGACCTTGGGGTTTATCTTGAGGCTCAAACGAAAGTCCAGCTCGAGGGTAGGTGACGGGAGCGACAGCGAGCGGGCGATTTCGCCCTCGGGGAATGTGTGCAGGAGGTTGTTTGCAGGAATCGAGTCCTTCATAACGCTAAGGTATGTCGGGCACTCCAGGAGATGCTGGCGCTGTCGGCTGGTGTTCTTCGCGCGGACCTGTTGGCAGTAGATGCACTGCACGGAGAGACACTGCTCTGCGTCAGAACAGTATTCAATTGGGTCCAGCCAGACACTCTTACCTTGTCTTCCTCCTTGGCACGGAACTCAACAAACGCAGCGTGGACGTCATCGAGAGGAGGGGCGGGGAGGCTCGAGGTTGAGCTCTTCGGCTTCGCTTTCGGGGTCGTACGCGCAGGCGGCGGAGGCCCACCTGTCGCAGGGCCAGCAACAGGACCGGTAGCTGGCAATGAGGGGCGGCCGGCCAGGGTCTGGAGAGGTGTCTGCATGGGAGTCGCATGGGGACCGACGCCGTTTGGCATCATACCGGCTCCAGGAGTTGCCAGGGCGCCATGCCCTGGAGGGGGCCCTGGGGCGGCCGCGCCTGCGGCGTTGGGATTCGGGGGGTATCCATTTGCAGCGCCGATGCCATTCGGAGCTGGTTGGGTAGGCTGGGTTTGCTGAGCCTGGGCGCCGCGGAGACCAGGACACTCGAGCAGGTGCTGCTTCTGCCGCGAGGTGTTCTTTGCGCGGATCTGCTGGCAGTAGATGCACTGTACAGAAAGACACTGTTTTGAGGAAACAGAAAGATGGTTAGTATGTCAGTGACGATGACGAGATGCGGTGCTGAAGCGGTTTCGCTGAAATATTACGGGATGGGAAATACAGAGTCACGCACCTTATCGTCTTCCTTGGCACGGAACTCGACAAACGCCGCGTGAACTTCCTGGTCGACCGTCCGACCCATGTTCACGACTAGAGGGGCGAAAAAATCGATGGTGAAAAGATTGGCCTGTGCTTCCTATTTGATTATCGAGATGAAGAAGCCCTTTAGGGGTGGAAATGTGATGGAAACCGCGGGAGAGCTGGACAGGACACGCAGCTGGACTCGGGGGAGGGAAAGTGAAAAGGAAGAAGACGGAACGGAGACGAGACGAGACGCGAGCGGTTAACTTACGCGAGCCGTCACGACAAGACCTTACCAGTAATTTCCACACACTTTAGAACCATAACAGACGGCCGCCATCGCCGAAAATCAACCAGTTAGGAAACCAATATAGATTCACTTTCTGTTATTTCTGTTATTTCTTCTCCAATTGAACTGTGAAGCAACTGAAGCAACTGAAGCTACCTGAAGGAGCGCAGCCTTCACGCGCGGCTGATCGAGCCCACCGCGTAAGCAGATTCCTGACTCGATTCAAGTTCCTGGTTACTATCAGCGTTGGGCGTCCCCCATCCATTCATTCCCTCGCTGCTATTCTCGGACACGCCAATAAAATGCGATTCAACATCCGACGGGGAGGGGAATCAGGAGATAGTCATGAGCTGCCTCCACAATCTACTCTCATCATTGAAGTTTGGCCTTCAGACATTATCAGGTCTCTATACCAGTAGTATACTCATAGTCTACCTAGTAGTTCTTGCTCAGCGATACTAATACTGCGTACATCGTATGCCGTACGCGTACGGAACGGTCGGCACATTTCAATCCTGAATTTACCGCGGTCTGCGATCGCGGTATTTCATCAAAACATCGGATCACGGGCTCCCCAGTACCTTAGCATCGCGCGAGTCTATATACCCTAATATGAGGTTCAATTTCGAATGCTAAGAGGAAACATGAAGAATTGAAGCCGTGCAAAGCAACTCGAAGCAAACCCCGCACGTGGCAGGAAGCATTGACCCGACTCAGCCACAGCCACCAGCAACGCGCGAAGTTTCCCGCGTCCAGCACATCACCTCATCAGCTGCGATTATTGGGCTGGGTGGGATGAGAAGGTTCAAGTTCGCAATTGGTTTGCGCGTCTTGGGGGTGGAAGAGGAGGGGTAACTGTACTTGGGGCCAATGATATATTTCTCATATAGGCCGAGAGAGCTCCAGCAAGGCAGGACCTGAGGGGATGAAGGCATTCCAGATATATTTTCTGATAGTGTTGAGGTGAAGTATAAAATGGTATTTCACTTCGCGTTATTCGCTCCTCATACATGATACTGTACTTGAGTATAGTACCTCTGGAGCTGTTGGAACTGTACTGGTATTCAAACCAAACCGGCTTTTACCATCATGAAAAACGAAAATGATCGATCGCGCGGGGTCGCCACTGGGAGCGTTTAGCCAATCATTGGTCGCTTGGGGACTATATATTTTGAGTGTGTTTATACTAAACACCGAGGACTTACGCCTACACACCACAGGCTCTGCTCCTATCTCTGGGTAAGTCAACTGGTTTCCATTCAAGGCTTCTCGCGATATCATTATCATAACTATCATGATCTCCATAAATGTTGTCGTCCTCAACAGAAGTAGACGGATTGCCGCCTAATAGCACGGAAAAGCTCGCATCGCTAACTTGAAAATATGCAAATCTGACTCGAACAGTGAACAGAAAAGAAGATCGTGGCTCGTCACTTCAGATAACGCAGCCATAGCTGTAGCTATAGTGGGCTACATCTGAACCAAGCGCATGGAGATCTCACCGTACTCGTAGCGAACACCATGCTCCTCGCTACTCTGATCCGCGTATGCGTCTTGGCGGATGGAAAGAAAGCCCTTCGTAGTAAGTGCAAGGATATGCATGAAACCCTGTGTCGCGACGTTGTGGGAAGTTTTGTGCGGGGGTAAAAGAGTCGAAAATGTGATCTCATTGTCAGCCGACGAACCCTGGGCCCCTGTATCCGGCTTTGAGGTGTTGATCTTTGCAGCTACAAAGTCCAGGAAGTTAAGACTTTGCTGATCCATGACGGATTCCGCGAGACTATTCTGGAGCTTGGGCTGGCTTGTGTACGATGGGCCCGGAGCATCTCCGATTGAATGGCTGTCCGCCATAGCATTGTCCTCGAGATATTGAGTCAGATCAAAACCCTCCAAGTCATCATCCTGCCCGGGAATCGAGAGGCCGTTGAGTTGGTTGATGTCGTAGGGAAGTCCGCGTCCGGCGAGAGGGCTTGCGCTGGTTAGACGGCTGTGCGCTCTTCGCGGGAGACCGAGAGCTTCATCACTAGCGAGCGCGCCAGCATACTCGGAAACCCCGCGAGATGAGAAATCGCTAACGCTCCCGAAGCCACGGAAGATATTCGCAGACGTCTCGTGGCGGGAGCTCTGGATAGAGGCGGTAATGTTCCAGGGCATTTGCGAAGAGTGGTCGTCCTGGAGTGCTGGCGAGGCGCGACGGCCAAGTTCGACATCCTAACAGGTTAGGATATAGTCTTTGGAAACCGACACTAAGGCACATACCTCGTTCCATAGATTGTTGTCGTCCGCAAGCCCTGCCATTCCCATATTGTCATCCTCCTCCTCCCTTGCTCGTACACGACGACCTTCAGACTCTTCGTCATCTTCTGCGCGACGTTTACGGCCAGCTAGGTTGGGAGCGAGAGCCTCGCGCAGCTCATCGCCAGAGAAGAAATGCAATGGGTGCACAGCGCGGGAGATTCCCACGCCTGAACCTACACAGCCAATCCCAATGCCAAAGACCCAGTACGCTGCATTCTTCTTCGCCTGCGTCGGTATCCTGTTGTTTTGCTTCTGTCTAGAGGCCACGGTCATGTTTTGCATGTAATCGGTGCTCATCTTGCTTAGTTCGAAGCTGCGCAATGCGGTTTGCCCATCTGAAGGGAGAAGCTTAGGGGCTCTGTATCGCTGGGGCATTGTCACCTGGTCGCGATCGCTCGTGTTTTCCGCCTCGGGGGCTGGAGAGCCTTGCTCAATTGATGGTATGGGTTGCTGAGTAGGTTGGCGAGGCTGGTCTGGTATCGCCATTTCGACGTCTTCATCGGCAAAAATAGGCTAAAAGCTTTGTTAGATAGGTGGAATTGGGAGTACAATGCAGCTTACCTGATCGCCAAACGTAAAGTTGGTGGTCTTGTTCTCTCTCATCTCACTTCCGCGCTTAACTGTCCTCGCCTCGCTCTGATGTCTTGTGCCGAGCTCAATGATATTTCCATCCTCATCAAACTCAAAGTCAGGCTGTAGGAGCACACCTCCATCGTCACCGAGACTAGAGCCCAACAAGCCTGCAAGAGTCAATCCCCCTTGGACAGAGCCGCCAATATCAGCTTCAGAACTGAATCCGCCAATGTTGCCCGGGATATTGTTGTCATCGGAACCAAAACTCAAGCGGAGACTCGAGTTACTTGAGATCGCAGACTGGCTGAGGTCCGGAGTTCCAGGCAGAAAGCTGGATTGTTGACTTTCAGTCGCTTCGAGAAGCTGGGTCAGTTTTGAGAAGTCGATCGCCAGCCCGGGGAGGTTGTTCTCCGGTAGGAACGTGGGATCGTATGGAAGGATCAGCTGGTCCGGTCTTGATATTTCAAACCAATGTAAGCATCCTGATACGCCTGGATATCCAAGTAAAGACTAACCTTGCTTTCCCTGCAGAGGGATCCAAGCCACGAGCTGCAACAGACCTGAGCATTGTTCTCATCTTATCGTGCATTGCCTGGACGTCAAGGAGGGTGTATCCGCATTGCTGGCTGTATACTCTTGAGACACCGTATCTATCCGAGATCGCTTGTCACTAATTGTCATTTTATTGATGAGAACTCACGCACAAAAGATTGCTCTGGAGCCTGAGCGCCATGGGCGCGACCTGATCCATGATAACATTGCATGCTTTGGGAACGTCCACATCCTGGATGGTCTTGCGGTTTAGTCTCCTGGAGATGGATCTCGCGCCTAAGGTGGCAACGAGCCTTAGAAAGTCAGTAGCGATCTCGAGTTCATAAGTACTCGCTGAAGGAATGATGGGTTACCAGACGGTAGCCACTCCATGCTCAGGAGACGTGAGTACTACAACCACGCAAAGTCATCAGTATGAGTCGAAATATGCCAAGGCGAGAGAATCAAAGCTTTGCGATGAAAGGGGTAAGGAAGGGCCTCATACTTTCGTGGCTGTAGAACATCTTGGGCTCCTGGTGTCTCTATGAAACTTTTTGAATCCTTCCCCCTCAATAAAGACTAACACAAGATGCCTCCTTTTGTGCGCCGAATGTGTCGATGGCCTGTTTTATGGGAAAGACATCCGATTGAGTGAAAGAGAGACGCTTATCTATAACACCCTCGTATCTGACGAAGACCCGGAGAGAATAAATCTTCAGGGCGACGAGATCAGAGTCATTCACAGAGAGAAGAGATACCAAATTCACTCACCAAGTGCCAGATAGTCCGCTCAATCACCCCAAGAGCAAGATTCGGTCCTCACAACAGAACACTGATATGGGACACCTAGATCCGGTACTTGACGTTTCAATGATTGGCAATGTCGAATGTAATGATTGTTGCGAAGCGCAAGCCTAGAAAGCGGAGTGGGATAGTCGGGGAGCGGAATGAGAAAATGGAAAGAGAAGGATTGGGCACGCGGATGGACGCGTCAAGAAACTTGGAAGGCTACCAGTACCCTAGGCACCACCTGCCTACTGTTCTGCAGGAGTGAGAGCATACCTAACAATCTTCTCATCAGCCCGAGGGGGTCACCCAGCAAGCCCCCCAACAGCGGCAAGCCCAGGGCGAGCCAAAAGAGCAATATAGCCAGAGATCTCAGCTATTTGCGTGAAGTAAATTTGGAAACGGGAGTCAACTTGCTTGTGATACGACTATTACCCGTGTTACTATCAGGAAAGAGTATACACTAGAGACATTCAAGCAGAGTAGTAAGAAGCCTCCGAGCGCCTGAGAGAATATACGCCCAGGCAGCCACCTGGGTAGTGGAAACTGGTAACCTTAGTAGCAAAAGGATTTTCATCCCTTTAGCCCTCGCTATAGTATGGTATAGCGTTGAGAAAAGATACCGCCGCACCATAGACAAGACCAATCCGACGAGCGGCATAATTCTATTAAGGTGATAACCAAGACATGAGTACACACTCCAGCAGAGAAGGGGAAGAAAATGGAAAGAAAAGTACGTGGACTATGGACGTAAGAGACAAGCGTCTAAACCTCTTACCAACAATCCGTAACGCATCGGCAACACGAAGGATCCACACAGGTTATGTATGAGACATGCAAAGATACCAAAAATAATACAATAAGTGACAACCCTTCGGACTGTGACTGGGTGATGGAAATTTTGACTTCAGATGGGACAGATGAAGAAGAAACCCGGATATTCAAATGTTCTCACATACCTACCTATCCTAACCGTTCAACTAAACCAGTTTTATACGACACATGGAAGATTTATAAAACAAAGCGCTAAATGTCTATTCAAGAGGGATGCCCTCGTATTCGTTGTATCCTAGGGCAAGGTTCATGTTTTCTGTCGCGATATTAGTACAAATGTTTTTTGAAGAATGGATAGCTGGAGAACAACGTACGCAGGCATTGGGTGGCGGCACCCTTGAGGAGGTTGTCGATGGTGGCGCACACAACGACACGCTTCTCGTTGGAGTGGACGGCGAATCCACCGACCTCGACACCGTGGCGGCCAGCAATGGCCTTGACCAGCGGAGGCTCTCCGATGATCTTGACGAGCTTCTCGCCAGCGTAGCGGTCCTGGTAGATGTTGCGGATGTCGCGAGAGGACATGGACTCCTTGAGAGGGATGTTGATTGTGAGCTGCATGATTGTTAGTTATCTTCACTATGGAACATAAATAAAATTCAAAACTTACACTAATGCCCTGGAACCAGACGGCGACATGGGGCATGAAAGCAATAGGAGTCCCCAGCTGAGCACTGATCTCCCTCTCGTGGATGTGATCGGTCAAGCTGTAAGGAATCATGTTGTTGGTGAGGTTCTGGACGTCGTTCTTAGGGCTAGGCTTGGTTCCAGCTCCGGAGTATCCAGAGACACCGAACACGGCGGGCTGTCCACCGAGGTGAGGAACAATGGGAGCAATGGCGACCTGCGAGGCGGTGGCATAGCAACCAGGGTTGGCAATACGAGTGGCCTGGGCAATCTTGGAGCGGCTAATCAGCTCGGGAAGACCGTAGGTCCACTTGCTGTCGAAACGGTAGTCGGCGCTCAGGTCGACAATCACGTTTCCGTCCTGAGCACCCTGGTCGACTGCATCCACAAAGGGCTTGCAGACACCGTTGGGGAGAGCCATAACCCAGCAGTCAACGTCGCCGTTGGCCGACATGCGCTTGACATCTTCGGGGCTGAGGTTCTCGTAGATGATCTCGCGCTTGTCGTAGCCTTGCAGCTTCTTGCCAGCCAGCTCGCGAGAAGAGACGTGTCGGAGGTCAAGGTGGGGGTGGGAGTTAATCAGGCTGATGAGAGCCTGTCCGGTGTAGCCACGGGCACCAATGAGAGCGACCTTGGAGGGCTTGGTGTTGGACTTGTTCTTCTCTCCGAGGGGAGGGTTAGGGTTGGTTGTGGCGTACGTGCGGACCGACTGGACGGGGATCATTGGGCGTCCAGCACGGGCGGCGCGGAGAGCATTGCTAGCGGTGGAGAATGTGCGCTTCTGCCCGGCGTTGCCAATGTTGGTAGCGGCCTGAGCAGCGCGCTGGAGTCTGGACTCGAGGTTGAGGTCACCGAACATCTGGCGACCGTGCTGGGTGAACTCCTGGACGAGGAGCTTCACCTCCTCGCCGCTCTCAACACCGTACCAGAAGAGCACCTCACCCTCGCGGCTCAAACTGCCATCGGCCTTGTCAAAGAACCAGGTAAGGTTCTCGTCATCCTCCTTGACAGTCCAGACGAGCTTGGGGTAGTCCTTCTTGATGGCGGCGAACACGTTGTCCGCGACGTTGGTCAACCAACCAGACTTGGTGATGGTGAAAGTAGCCAGGTGAGCAGCGGAGGAAATCACGTCCTGTTGCGGGGGGAGAACAACAGCAAGAGCCTCCATAGGCTCATCAAAGTAAGCCTTGAAATCGCGCTCCTTGAGACCCTCAACATAGCGGTCAACGGTCGCACGAGCGTCGAGTCCCTCGCGATCACGGACAAGCACATCCTTGAGGGCTTCCACGTTCTCAAACTCGGAAAGAGAGGTCCTGGTGTGCACCTTGTTGCCTCGTCGGATCAGAGTACCGGCTCCAGAGTCGGTAAAAAGCTCCTTTTGCAGGTCGGCAGGGTGAATGATGGCAACGCTGGAGGTACGGGGAAGATCGCTGAGAAGCTCCTTCATCTCCTTGATCTTCAGGCGAGTACCGTGGCGCACCCACCATTGCTGCATCAGGTGGTCGTACTCCTCATCAAGGTTGATGGCGGAGATCTTCTCGCCAGTGTCACCGTTGAACAGTCCACCCTTTTCGGCGAGGTAAACGATCTTCAGAGGCTGGAGAGCGCGGGCCAGTTCTCCGGCAGCGACATCGGCGTTGACATTAAGGACCTGGCCATCGGGGGTCTCGGCCATGGATGTAAGGATAGGCAAGCAGCCAGCGTCAATGGCGGACTGAATTGGCGTGCTGTTCACGCCATTGATCTTGCCCACCAGGTTGTACTTCTCCTTGTCGAGGTAATCGGCCTGGAAGACACCGGCGGTGAGAGGGCGAGCCCGCACACCCATGCGCTCCAGTTCCTCAACCAACTTCAAGTTCTCCTCCAAGAAAAGCTTCCGGGCAAGAGCCAAGGTCTTTCCGTCCGTCACACGGATACCGTCTTCGAATTGAGGCTCGACACCGGCAGCCTCGAGCATGCGGTTCAACTGGGGACCGGCGCCGTGGACGACGATCGGGTACAATCCGACATGGTTCAGGAAGGCAAGGGCGGTGGAGAGGGTCTCGAGGTGTTCGGTAATGATAGCACCGCCGACCTTGATAACGGCAAACTGCTGTTGGGAGACCGAGGTAAAGTGGGAGAGATACTGCGCAACCTCACGCTTGGAGCCGATGTTGCTCAGCAGCTGGACAACGGTGTTGCGGGTGGAGGAGTGCTGGGGATCAGTAGCACGCGAGTAGTGACGGCTCTGCAGCAGGGGCACGGCAGAGGCCTTGAGCGAGGCGCGAGCTGCGGGAGAAGAGAGCCTCGCAGCAGCGACGGCGTGCGGTGCGGAGAACGCTCGGAGGGGCTTGGTAGTGGAAGCTCTCCGCACAGCGGTGCGAAGGGAGAACATTTTGCCAACCAGCATGCGGCAGCTTCTTCCGGCTAGTTGGACAAAAGATCTAGAAGAGAAGAGAAAGGGAGAATGGTCAGCGCGAGGGGTGAGGTCCTTAAAAGTATAGGCTCGGAGGAGAGGAGTCACAATCAATGAGGGAAAAAGGTTGTGCGGAGCTGCGGGTTCGACCGTCAGGACGAATTTGCCGCCCCCTACGAATAATCTGAGCGCCGAGACTCGAGACCAGGAACCGCTCCTCTGGCCTGCAGCGCGATTTTTCGTCAGGGTTTGCTGTTGGCCTCACAGTCTCCCCAAGGCAAAAAGCAAAAAAAATTGGAACTTTGCTCTGAATGGGGGAGGGTTCAAGCACTTACTCCAGGTCCAAATTCCGCAAACAAGTGATAGACGGCGAGACACGCGGCCGGTGAGCTGGGGCTGAGGGATTTATGGGAGCCCAAAAGGATATGATATGTATGAGCACTTAAATACCCAACGGCCTTTGTGCAGAGGGGAAAATATCAAGACCTGGTGCGAAAGAAAAAAATATTGCAGACCATCCACCAGATGAAGCTGCTGCTGCGAGGATCGGAGGAGCCGACAGACCGCCCGTGACTCACCGCACAACTGGGCTGCTCTCAGACTCTCCTTGGTTGCCCTTTTTTTCTTCTCTTTTCCTTGGTTTCTTCAGCCTTTTATGCTTCGTCTACGCCAAGTCGCGGAATGAGAAGTGGATAGCCTACCAAGGAATATGGTATAGAGTGGATTTTCGTCAGGGCCTCGCTTGTGTTTCGTAGTGTCAACAGATGCTGCCCATCTTGTTATCAGATGTGATTAGATCTTCCCACCCCCATCCTAGCGGCAGCCGAACGAATAGAGAACACCCCTCGTTCTCGTGTGGATAGAGCCTAAAAGCCCAGAATGCAGCTCCCAATCCTGCGGGTCTTTCTCATTATCTGATCTTTTCAGCTAATGGCCACGCCTCGTGGCATTGACTTGGTCATAGATTCGAGTTGTGATCCACTACCCCCAATCACCCTCTTGTTCCTTGGCGGAGTCTTGCAGATTGCGTGAAGAAGTCGAACTTTACTGCTGCTCAGATACAGAAGTAGAGTTTAGGTACAATAACGTTCATTATATGAGGCTAGGACGAAGGACACGATAGCACATGAGAAGGGAATGTTGGAAACAACATAGGCAAAAACAAGAAACACCAGAGTATCATTTACATCTTCGCCGTCGACGAGTCGTGTGGCATAGCCCTCATTCGAAAAGAACCAACCAATTCATTGCGTCCAAGGCCTGCAAAGACAAGGCTTTATTCGTGACAACAGCAGGGATTGACGCCCAACAAAAAGCACACAAGGTATTAAAGGCTGAAAACAAAGCTGCAGCGGTTTTAACGCAGAGGACTCGGGTCGAAGGCATTCGCTCCGAGAAACATGACTGTCATGGATCTCCGTAACTTAACGAGTAGTAGTGACAACTGCAGAAGCCAAAGCCGTTAGCATCTTCCTGCTAGAATATCTTTTGAATAGCGCGGATCTTCCGATGGGTCTTACCAGCAGGGACAATGATCACTACAAGCAAAAGAATGATGCAGATAATCAGACACACACGCATCTTCATGTCTTTCCACCACATTTGCTTTCGCACGCGGTTGGCGCCTCTGCGGAAGCCCTGCGCTGACACAGCCAGGTTGTCTGTCTTATCCTGAAGAGAGTCTAGACGTTCACCACGCTCAGAAACCTTGAAGATATTCGAGCGCATGGTGTCGACGGTTTCTTGGATTTTCTATAGTAGGAGACATGTAATTAGCGGGAATCGCCAAGAAAATGATCGGAAACAGCAGAGCTAATATCGCCGCTGCGATACAATATGTGAGTATAGCCCCCGCAAAAGCACCACAGAGCAACGGTCGCCAAGGCGCCAAAAGCGAAAACTTCTCGCCTATGGTGCTTGGAGACCACAAAAGGCGATGATGCGTTCCGCAAAGGGCCGCTTGGGCTGGGATATCTCGCACTCACCCGGTCGATTTCCCGCGTCCGGTTGTCGCCATTTTGCGCAGTGCTACCGCCCGCGGCGTTGGCGTTGGAGCCAGAGGGAATATAAGGGTCGTATGGTTGCTCAGACATGATGCTGGTATGGAAGATACTCGATGGAGAGGAAGAGGTTAAGCGGTAGAGTTGAGTGGATCACAAGACCACGTCGTCGCAAAGGACAACTTGAAGTCCGCTGGTGGTTTCGTTTCACGGGGCGTAACGGAGAGAAAAGGGCGGCAGGAGAACGCTTGGGGAGCTGGCGGACGGAGCGGGAGAATTCAGAGAACGTAAACGGAGTCTGTCGATGGAGAGGAGGATGACGATGAGATACAAAGGACGAGATGGAGATGGGGAGGCTGACAAGAAACTGACGGAATTATTATTGACGGTTGCTGGCTGGAGATGACAGGCGCTTTGGTTTCGGTTCGGTCGGGGTGGCAACACGTGACACTTGGGCCACTGTCACAGCTACGGATTTATTATGGAACTTTGAGGTTATTCTTGGGAATAGGCACCGGTCAATAATCTGTCCACCAGGAACCAATCACAGCCACTTTTATGAATAGTACAAAGAATGGATTGCGGCTGGGGATTCAATAGACGAATTTCGTCAGCGATGATAGCCCTACGCTTTACGCTCTTCTCAAAGACTTCGTTCAAAGCAGATAAAAAAGGGGCTGGGTGTCTGGAACACCCTCGTCATCCTCGAGAATTGATCGCCGAACCCGTGTCACTGTATGTTACAGCTTTAAGACAGTCCATGCATCATGTTTTCCTGCTCGCGGAACATGACGGAATTCTCGTGAATTTCCCCAGCTTTCGGCTGAAGAACCCCTCGCCTGGTAAGGCTCTTATCGCCGCAAGCATGGAGTTCGCAACGCAAGGCATGTGGACGCCCACGGTCGATCGTTCACTGGCAGAGACGAATAATCCTACGGAGTACAGGATTCCAATTCTAGATCTTGGCTATCCCTTTTTACTTTGCGTAATGCCTCTTCCATCTTGGGTGGATATATCTTCATGCTTTTCAACGTCCTAGTTAAATGTGTCCCGCATTGCAGATTTATTGTGGGTGAACATCTGCGATTGTTTCCACTAATAGCAATGGCGGTAAAACAAGATATATTCTTCTGAAGGAGTGAATGTGCAACTTTTGGTTAGATTTATAACTTGAATCAAGTGAGGAGCATAGCTAGGCCGTATGGCCTGTTTCTCGAAGGTGTGACGGGCGTCGAATTCCTGGCTGTATAGGAGGGCTTGATGGCCTTAGACGTATCAGCCGAATAACAGATAGGATTTGACGAGACTGAGATAGGTCTCGTATCCCTAGATGGTACCAGTGGCAGTACGAGCAGAGCTCGTTCCTGTAAAAGAGCAATAAAGTCTTTTTAGCCTATTATGCTGTATACAGTTAGCCAAGGTGGTTTCTGAGATATGTCAGGTCATGAACGATTACGACTAGGACAGTAGTAGGCTGGCTGAGGTCAGCGCCGTACGTAGATTCTGGGGAAATACCTAATAGACCCAGCAAAGGGGCATCTTTGTATGATACTGGATTAGTGCTCATGGTCATGACGGGGTGTTCTTGGGAGGAGCAGCCAGAGAATGGTAATAGTGACGAGGAGAGCCAAAACAAAGGGCTGCAGACTCGATACTCCGTGTGGTTGCGCGATAGCACCAGCGACGAAGGGCAGACTGCGAGACAAAACAGGGGTTAGTAATCACCATTCGGCTGGACAGGGCGTCGTCCCCCGGAGCAGAGGATCTTACATGGCGCCACCACTCCCTCCCAGCGCTGAGATAAGCCCAATGCTCGGAGTATGTAGATGTTTGGGAAGCAACTTGGCGGCGACAGTGATCGCAGCGGGGAACATAGGCCCCGTAAAGAATCCAATCAAGGAAACGGCGACGGCGGAAACGACGAACTGCGGGACCAGCCAGAAGACAAGCTCGAGGGCGATCGACAGCACGAGGAAGATGACAACCGCAAGTCGTTCGCCGATGCGTTCGTTCAAAAGCCCAAGTACGACTCGACCAACTGTTATACCAGCCCAGAAACCCGTGGGGACAAGGCCAGATTGAACGGCGCCACCGTCACGGACTTGCATCATGAACTCGACGATCCAGCCACCAATTGATACTACAAAGTCCTGTTAGATCTGTGTATGTGAGTTCATTGGATGGAGATGACGTACCCTCAACACCCATGTACGCAAAGAGGAAGAAAGCCAGAACCCAAGTGACTTTACTCTTCACGGCCTCCATTGTTCGAGAATCTTTCCCGGAACCTGGCAGCTTAGGGGTATTCGCACGGAACCGCGCCGCGTTTTCAGGCCAAAACAACATGCTGCAGCTGACGAGTTCCACAGCGGCGCCGCCGACAAGGGTATAGTAGAATGTATACCATTTCAAGCCGTGGTCAATCATCGCGGTTGCAATAGCCGGACTTATTGTAGCGCTGGCCGTATAGGATTATGTTAACGAAGGTATTCTTGCAGCGAATATTGTACGGCATACCCGAGTCCATAACATGCATGCATGAGACCCATCAAGGTACTTGCATTGACCATGTCTCCGACCCACGAATTCCAACCGGCGTCGATCAACCCATTGCCAAGCCCAACGAAAGCGTACGCGACAAGCAGGACCGCAAACCGGGGAACAGTGGCCATGATGATAAATGGAATGAGGTGGCATAGTGGCGCGATGATTGCAATCCCCCGCTGCCCAAAGGTCATATGGATCTTGTTGACGGCAATAGAAGCTAGTGTATAGCCGGCGAATGGTGTCATGAAGATCAGGGAGACCACCGTCGTGGACAGGTTGAAGTCTTCACGGATCTAGAATGCGACGCATATTAGCACGGGTCCTTCCTTTTTGCAGCGTAGTGCTTAGAGCTAAAGCAGGTGGCTACTTGCGGAGCGAGGGCGCTGGGCATTCATACGTAGGGAACTAGAGCCTAGGATTATCAGTGGACCACGTTGACAACTCAACTGAAGTAGATTGAGGCTCGAGATGAAAACTCACACCATACACACCATCACTGGCGCCGGTGATCGCAAAGGAGGCAAAGGCCGCAGCGATGCGCCATTTGTTGATGGAGGGCTCGTTCCATTTCTGCTTTACTCGAGTAACATTGGCGTCTGGGTTGGGGGCATACGCCTGGTCAGGTTCGCCTGGCGGGCTGCGCAGCTCTTCGCGCGGGGGCAGCTCGATAGTCACAGTGGTCGACATGCTGGGAGGTAGAGAAACCGAGAAACAGAAGAGAGCTGAGAAGGATCCATCGTCGAATTTGTAGACTTCCGAGTCGTGTTTGAGTCACGTCACTGTTGGAGAAGTGGAGAAACTCGAGACAAAAGCGAAGCGGGGTGAGGTCCGTGAGGGATTTCCTCCATTCACGTTCATTCAATTCCGACGACTGTGGTCAGGTGGAAGAAAAACTGTTGCTATATAGTATATCCGAAGAATATATGAAGGGTCCAAGCTGGGAGTATACGAAGATAAGGCGATTGGGCTGACGTCGTACAGGCGGATCCATCAGGAACCTCTCTATAGACCGAGCGCTAGCAGCATGAGGGGCGAGACAAGGAAGCTGCTGTTTCAGCGTCATCTGCCATCTCATTATTCGCGAAAGAAGCATTTCGAACCATCCAGGAACCTGACAGCGTCGGTTAGGCACATCGTCATAGTTTCGGGCAGAGACAGCCATGCCCAAACCGGTGGCGCTAGAGCATTCCACGGGGTCGGATGGCCATAATTAATCCCGAGCACTATCATTTCACTTTGTTGGCTCTCCTATAAAAAAAAATCAGGCAGTCCCTGCTCGCTGCTTCTTCGCTTTCAAGTTCTTTGTTGAGGACTTGAAACTCTCTTGAACCAGTGACGGCAACACACGTGGCCAGCGTTAGTGCGATCACCAGCCAGCGCCGTCTTCATCACCTTCGCAAGATTCGGCACAAGCGCCGGCTGCTGATCCTGCAAGCGTGAGTGGGATTCAAGGAGGCCGAAGAAAATTACTAGAACAAAAGTTTTCGCGAGAGAGATACACACATCACGACGCTAGCCAGTTCTATCTCTAGAGAACTCAATTCATCCCCTTGGTTTCGGGCCTCGAATGTCGGCCTGCGCCCATGGATTTCGATTCCAATCCGTCCTAGACTTCGCCATTTCCCCTCCTTTAAAGCCGATCACAATACCAGCCGCCTCGCACTGAAGAGTTATGGCATCTGAGGAGGCTGCACCGCCAACCCCGAACAAATTGGAGGTAGCGCTCTTCCTTGCTTGCAGTCAGGGCTACGACACAATCGTGCGATTGCTGCTCAGCACGCCAGGCGTGAACTTGAATTGTACAGACCAAGATAACCGAACACCGATCGCGTGGGCAGCAGAAGAAGGCCATGAGAATGTAGTCCAACTGTTGCTTGAGACGGGGGGTCTGGAGCTCAATTCGCAAGACTCCAAGCATGGGCTATCCCCGCTTTGCGCTGCCGCCAAAAACGGACATACCGGGGTTGTGCGTCGGCTAATAGAGTGCCCCGAGGTGGACATTGACCTCCCGGATTCCAATGGCCAAACGCCCTTATCGTGGGCGGTCGAGAATGGCCATTCAGCGGTGGCTCAACTACTTGTCGCCAGTGGGAGTGACCCAAACACCCCCGATCCCAGTGGAGTGACTCCCTTGTCTTGTGCTGTGGCAAAGGGAAACCATGAGATAGTCAAGGCCTTGCTCGACACTGGCGATGTCGATGTTAATGCCTGTCACCCAAACGGGCTCGCTCCGCTCTGCGATGCAATGAACCAAGGAAACGTGGAGATTGTGAAGCTGCTGCTAGACCGCAAAGACCTTGATCCGAACAAGACGGACACCGACGGCTACGCACCACTGTCCCGAGCCGTCCAGAAGAAGTCTCGAGAACTGACGCAATTACTCCTCAAGCGTGATGATCTCGACCCCAATGTTATTAGCCCCGATGAAGAGACACCCCTGTGCCGCGCGGTGGAAAAGGATCACGATGATATAGTGAAGATGCTTATTGCCCGCCCTGATCTTGACCCCAACACCCCGAACTCTGACGGAGAGACTCCGTTATTCTACGCCGTAGCCACAGCCAATCATGTAATGGTTCAGCTTCTCCTGGCGCATAGTAACATTGACCCGGACATTCCAGACCATCACGACCAAACGCCCTTGTCTTGTGCTGTCGAGCGGGAAGAACCCGAAATAGTAAAGCACCTGCTAAAGGCTGGGGCTAGCACTAGTGTTGTGGACAAAGATGGCCGGATGCCGCTCTCGCGTGCCGTGGAGAAGGTAAACCCGGAGATGGCGAGGCTGTTGCTGAGGGCCAAGGCCGATCCGGATGCCGCCGATGTGACAGGACGGACGCCCTTGTCATACGCTGTCGAGACGGGGCACCCGGACATAGTGCGGTGGCTTATCAAAGCCAAGGCCGATCCCAACCTGGCCGACGAAGATGGAAGACTACCCCTGTCATTCGCCGTGGAACGAGGAGAGCCGGATATAGTCTTTATGCTGCTCAAAGCGCGAGCAGACCCGGACCTAGTGGATGACCACGGAAGGGGCGCATTGTCCCTTGCCGTGGAGAAAGGCAATATAGATATTGTGCAAATGGTGATCAAGGCCAAGGCGAAGCTCGACCAAAGGGACAAGAGAGGACGGACTCCACTCCTATGGGCAGCAGACAAAGGGCACATGGAAGCAGTATGGGCGCTGCTCGCCAACAAAGTCAACGTCGATTCCCCCGATAAAAACGGCTGTACCCCGCTATGGTGGGCAGCTCGACACGGCCACTTGCCCGTTGTGCGGCTGTTGATACGGAATGGGGCAGACAAGGAAGTTCACCCGGAACTGGATGAAGATGGAACGAGATCCGGAAACCCGTTATTCCAGGCTGGGCGGAAGGGCCATGTGGACGTGGTAAAGTACCTGCTGAAGAAAGGCGCCGACGTCAACGCGCCAAACGGCGAACAAGAAGTCACGCTCCTGCTGTCCCTCATCGCGAATGATCGCACCAAGCGCGGCAGAGAAGTCATCGGCCTGCTCCTGCAAAAAGACGCAGATGTCAATTTACCGGACAAGCTCGGCCAAACCCCTCTCGACATCGCAGCCAAACACAGCGACGTGGAGCTAATGAAAGCGCTCATCGAGCACGGAGCCGAAATCGACTCCGTCACAGAGGAAGGCTCAACACCGCTCCACCGCGCCATCATCAACGAGCGCGAAGACATTGCCGAGATGCTCCTTGACCACGAAGCCGACCCGGAAGCCCAAGACCAGCAGGGCAACGCACCGCTGCACTTTGCGGTCATGACCGGCCGCCGCAAGATGGTCGAGATGCTTCTAGCAAAAGAAGTTGACATCAACATCACCAACTTCGTCGGCGAAACCCCACTGCACAAGGCCGCTGCCGCCGGCCACCGGAAAATGGTAGAGTTCCTGCTGCAGAACGGCGCCGACATCGAAATCCGCGACGACTACCGACGGACGGCACTGCACAAGGCCATCGGCGCAAAGCACCACGTCATGAGACTGCTGGTGAACAAGGATGCCGACGTCCACGCAAAGGACATGTACGGCAAGACGGCGCTCCATTTGGCATCGGAGTCTGGGTATAAAGATGACGTGCACTTCCTCATGGGCCATGGTGCCTCGACGGATGGGCGAGACGGGAACGGACGGACGGCTCAGGATCTGGCTCGGATTGCAGGACATGACGAGGTTGCTGAGCTTTTCAACAAGATGGCGCTGGTTTTGGCGGACCAGCAGGCGTCGTCGTCGCCCCCGTCCCCGCCTGTCTGATTGATTTATACATATACGTATCTAGACTGTACTATTTATCAGCATAATGAAAAGATATGAAAAAGTTTGCGATTTACGTGGGAATGAAAGCGAGTGATGAGCCGGGAGACTTCTCCAATATTCAAGTGCTATGGATACACGTAATGTACAAATTTCCCACTCACCAGAACGCGCCAGCGCCGTATGAACTCCGAATTATGGCTTCCCTCATGTAAATGTCGTTTCCCCTCTTTTTCTCTCGTCGTAGACCCTCAGCTTGCAAGCAAACCCGGACTTTTTGGACAGGGGAACACGGAAGAAAGAGGCAATGGCCTATTTCTCACCCAACATTTCCTTCCTCATCTGTTCGCGCTGTAACCTCGCTTCCTCCTTCGCTTGGTCTCGTTGTGCCTGCTGCTGAACGCGCTTCGCCTCTTCCATCTCCTGCGCCGCGAACCAAACTATAAGACGAGAACGCAATTAGCCGCACATCACACTAGCAACACATCTATTGGAGGAAGGTAGGTATCGGCAACGAACTCGACTTATCCGACTTGGACCACTCCTTCAATTTTGTGACGTATTCATCGAATTCCTTCTCGCGACGGTCCCCCTCTTCCAGACTGCGTTTCTGCAGATCCGGGTTGTATCTCTTGAAGAGCTCCTCGTCGGAGGGTCGGATGCTCTGGACGAGCGCTGGACCGCCAACGCAGATGACGATGCCCCTACATGACGCGATACAAGGTTAGCAGTTGCCCTGCAAGTGTACTTGGAGCGGGGAATAGAATTGCTTACACGCCCAGCATCTTAAGCCACATTTTGGACATGTTGCTGGTTGTTTATAGTGCTGTTGGGGCCGGAAATCGGGGTGAGACAATGATGTCAGCGCTAAGTGATACGGTTCAATTCCTTTTTACCGACGCAAAGCGAGCTTGAGCGTGGAGTGATTGAGATAATACGTCGAGCTACGCAGGTTCCAGTCAATCAACGGTTTGCCGATCTCATGTGTGGCTTCGGTGGCTGTGCCATAGATGAGGCGGTGCACCTGGCTAGGGGTCATAGTAGCCAATCAGATGTCCTCAATTGGAATACCCAAGGTTCCATTTCTGTCTTGAGCCGAGCAGAGTTGATGATGACGAAAGTTTCTTGAGACGTGTTCCATAAATGTTTCTATGTGCCGATGCTGCCGAGTAACAGCTAGGTCGGAAGCCACCATCTACGCTGCCGGTGTGTACCTCGGTGTGGCTCGGTCAGTGGATGAGTTTAACGGAGAAGACCTGAGACGGGATTGACGGTTGAAGGAACTTCCTGGCCTTCTTGTGTTTCACCGGTCTCCAGGGTTGTTACTATTGAGTTGCAGATGGCAAATCACGAGCCGGAGTTGCAAGGGTCGCGAACAAACAGGGGCCTTTCTCATCATCCCTCACTTGGACCTCGACCGTGGAACGGCCGTCATACTCTGCAGGGGTATGCAAGCACGAATACGACGAAGCGCCTAGCTCTCTAGCAAGGAAGAGGACTCTGTTTGCCTGTCGGAGAATCATATCGGAACAATGTAAAGAAAGGCAGTGATTGACTGGACAATTTAGTGCTGTAGGGCCAATCTACTACATATGGAGATCTGTGAAAAGGCCAATGAGATATGAGCCTGCTGTCGTTCCCCTGCGTGTGAAGCGCGAGTAACCATCGAATCGGACGGTCCCGTGGACCTAATGTAGGTACCAAAAGTAAGCCCAGGCTGCCAGCATCTGCACCAGGTTTTCTGCCCTTATTGTCCCAAGTTTCGGTGGAGGAATGGCCCATGTCAGCGGCGAAGTGGGACGTCATGAGTCGCATGTCCCTGGGCTTGCCGTGCGGAATAGATATGGGACCGTGGACTCCTGTATGGGGCTGGTTTCGGGGGAGAAACTCTGAGCGGGAAGAGAGCCATCAGAGGATCCTAATTTAGACCCGCCGAGAAACGCTGTTCCGGCTTGGGCTGACAGGATGCATCAATGAATATCGCGTGTTGTTTCGACACGGAGATCGACCTGAGGAGTTTCAAAAGCTTTTTCGAGTTGTCGAGCAATGGTCTCAGCAATGCAACAAGTGTTTGCATCCAGCCACGACAGGCTGAAGCATTGACTGGATAATGAATATTGAACAATATGATGAAAGGATGGATCGCGTGGGTCAGGGACAAAGGATGAAAAGGTCGAACCGTTGAACAGAAAAAGTGGGGTGAAAAGAAGGAGAAAAGAAGAATGAATGAATTTGTAAGGCTCATCGTGAGCTTCGTTCTACAGAGAGTAGAGAGACTTGGGTATATTAAATTGTCCCGGGCCAAGTCAAATTAATTCCAGTCATTCATACCCAATCTGTCACGACTGTGCGCGCCTCCAGCTGTGACTGCAGAACAATCTCCTCACCTGCAGCAGAAAACTCCTCTTCTCTCTGTCTCAATTTCTCACTCACGCTCCTTACTCTTCTGCTGCCGGGGGGATTCTCTTCCATCCTGTCGCTATCAGCGCTCTTTTCCCCGTCGCTTACTCTTTGTCTCTCCTTCATTCTCCCACCCAACATTCTCCCCCTCGTGGCATTCTCCGGGTCACTGGGCTTGGCTCCTGTCGGTTCGAGCGCATCTCGGCTTCTGCAGTGCTTAATCCGGCCACCAAGCCTGTCCGCTGACCTTGTCCTTCGTTCTCTTGATTCACAAGGCCTGCCGCCGTCGCCTGCTGGTCCTTGAATGTTGGTATCTCCCTCTTGTTATCCCCCTGTCTTGCCGTCCGCTTCGGGCTATATTCCAGCGGAGACTAGGCGCCCGCTGCCTCGCGCACCGTCACACTTCTATCTTTACTGACGCATAACTTTTCCGACAAATAGTGAAAGGCGGGTCTACCGATCCTGCTATACGAGTCCCTACCGCCGACCTTCATTTAGCCGGGCGACGTGTTCCTATCCTTGCTGTCCAGCGACAGCCGCTATACTCGTTAATTTAACCTTTTCCCCGCGATCACACCAACCATGGCCTACCCACAACAGAGAGCCCCTCCCGTGAGGAACTACGGCGGTCCTCCTCGGGGTGTTGCGCCGAAGGATCCTTCCTACGACCAGGGATATAATGATTATGGCTACGACAACCAATATGCAGACGCGGGATATGGTGACGCTGGATACGGTTATCCTGCTGAGGCTACTCCAAGGTCACAAGGCCCTCCGCAAGGCCCTCCACGAGGCGCACCGCGACCTCCGCGCGGAGGCCCTCGCCCGCCGGGTGATCGAGGATATGCGCCGAACGGACGTCCACCTCCCAGAGGCTATGATAGTCGGTCGGACAGGCGCGGGCCTCCTCCGCAAGATCGAGGGAGAGGACGTAAGTAGTTCCTGAGCGAACCCACACTTAGGTATACAACTAATCAAGGTTTAGCTTCGCGCAACGGCCCGATGTCGCCCGACAAAATGGCTTTCGATAACCCTTTCCCTTCATTCCCCCCGAGGGACCAACGGGGGTCTAGAGGGATCGAAGGAGGAATGGCCGCAATGAGCCTGAATGGCCCGGTGCCGCCTCGTCCGCACACATCTAATGGCAGTCGGCGACCCCCTCCGGAAATGTCACGGACGCCTCGACCCGGGCCTCCTGGAAGAGGAATGAGCGCAGGACGCTCTGGACCGCCTGATCGATACGATGGAGCATACAACGACCCCCGAGGCCCACCACAAATGCCTCAAGTCAGCAGAAGCGCGACCATGCCTGTCTCAGGAGGCTTACAACCTCCGCAAGCGAGTGCTCGGGACCCGCGAGAGAGTACATACGGAGGGTTGCTGGATAGCTACTATAGTACTGTTCCCGATGATCCGGATATGCCAAACTTTGACGCCATGCCCGACTTCAGCAAAGGGCCGATTAACGAAGATTTACCAGGGCTAGAGCAGCCTAAGCCCAAACCCCAATCGCCTGCCGAGTCTGGGCCTCCACAAGGACAATACAAAGCGTTCAACCCCGCCGCGGCAGAGCTTCATCTCCACACTCTTCCAGACAGTGGAACGCCAACAAGTGCGAACCAGTTTGCCAATGCCGGATTCCAGTTTGACCTTCCCGGCGAACGACAGTCGGCTGGGTCTGCTCCGAACGGCCTGGGTCATGGATACGAAGCATATGAGGATCCATACCAACCACCGCAATTCAGTCGCAGCCAGACGATGCCGGGCTATAGCGAGACCAATGGCGGTTACATGCCTCACCCCGGTGATGGCGCCAACCGTGGCAGCGGCGGCCCTCCGCAGCCGTACCGGGTGAACCAGTCTCCACCGACAAATGGCCAGATGGTGGAACAGGAAGCGACGGATAACCCCGACGCCCTTCCACACCACCCCGCTCCTTTCCGCCCAGGTCATGATTCTGGAAGTAAACCAGCGCCTGTGCGCCAGTATACTAGCCCAACCAGCTCACAACAAGCACCTCCACCGCCCCAAGGCACTCCGGACGCGCCAGCCGCGCCGGCACCGGTCACACACGCCGAACTCGAACGGCTCCAGCTGCAGGCCAGGGGAAATCCTTCTGACCAAAAGACGCAACTCTTACTCGCGCAGAAATACGTCGAGGCCTCAATTGTCCTCGTCGACAGCAGCAGACTCGACCCGAAATCCAAGAGCAAAGCGCGCGAGAAGTACAACATGGACGCATACAAGATTATCAAAAAACTCGTTTCAAGCGGCTACCCAGAAGCCCAGTTCTACCTCGCAGACTGCTACGGCTCAGGACTGCTCGGCCTCCAAGCCGACCCCAAAGAAGCCTTCTCCCTCTACCAGTCTGCCGCCAAGCAAGGCCACGCACAAGCCGCCTACCGCGTCGCCGTCTGCTGTGAAATCGGACAGGAAGACGGCGGCGGCACAAAGCGCGATCCCTTTAAAGCAGTTCAGTGGTACAAGCGCGCCGCATCCCTCGGCGATCCGCCCGCCATGTACAAAATGGGCATGATTCTCCTCAAGGGTCTCCTCGGACAAGCCCGCAACCCGCGCGAGGGCATCTCCTGGCTCAAACGCGCCGCCGAGCGCGCAGACGAGGACAACCCCCACGCTCTGCACGAACTCGCTCTTCTATACGCCTCAGCCACAGACAACGACGTGGTCATCCGCGACGAGGCCTACGCCTCGCAGCTCTTCCACCAGGCCGCCGAACTTGGCTACAAGTTCTCTCAGTTCCGCTTGGGTATGGCCTACGAGTACGGCCTGATGGGCTGCCCCGTAGACGCGAGGCAGAGTATCATGCTTTACTCCGCCGCGGCGGCGCAGGGGGAACACCAGGCCGAACTTGCTTTGAGTGGCTGGTATCTCACCGGCGCCGAGGGCATCCTTCAACAAAGTGATACAGAGGCGTACCTTTGGGCCCGCAAGGCTGCAGCTTCGGGTCTCGCAAAGGCCGAGTATGCTATGGGGTACTTTACGGAAACCGGGATCGGGGCTACCGCCAATCTAGATGATGCAAAGAGGTGGTATTGGCGTGCTGCTGGTAAGTTCTTTGATTCTCCTTCTCTTTCCCTTATCGCCTATGGAGAATATAACAGTGAATACTAACGTGCATCCAGCCCAAGGATTCCCCAAAGCCCGCGAACGACTCGAAGAAATCAAACAGGGAGGCGCACGGATGCAAAAGACGCGCCTCTCGCGATCCGCCGTGAACCAACAGAAACCTAATGATGGGGACTGTATTCTAATGTGACGTGACTGTGACTCATTGATGCGATGCTGATGTACTAGACTTATGTCCTCCTTTTATTTCTTGGCAGATAGGGCTTGGTTTCTGGGACCTATCTGTATATACTTTACGTGCCTTATTCCCCCTATTCTCCTCCTATTTAATATTCGATTCCCCTTCTTCTGCATCGTCTCAGGCTGTTGGTCTAAGTTCTACTAGCGATTACGGATGGTTCAGTTCGGTACATATGCTTTCGCACTTTTCTTACCTTTTCTACTGTTTGATCAAAATACTTACTTTCTGATGAGGCCTCGAATGATATGAATGTGAGGTTGCAGCTTCCCTTCTTTCTTATATCTTCGTATTAGCCCCTTGACCTTACGGAGGAGTAGTGGACAGCCACGTTGAAGAAAACAGATAGGCAGGACTAGACCAGCAAGTGCGCAGACATAATATAGTTTATTGTCTCTAGTCGGCGCACAGAAAAGCTACCGAGTACTCATTAAATAAAGACAGCATGACAACAGTTGAAGCAAAAACTCAAGGAAGGAGTCGAAGCTAGTTAAAGCAATTGGCAATGTCACAAATTTAGACCGAATCAACTTGCAACAGAGTTCATATCAAATATAGAGACACTAGAGCCACGAAGCATGCTCAAGATATGCCATAAGAGTTTGGTCATTTGAGGTAAATTCATGGCGCCTGTAGTAGCACCAACGAAACTCATGAGGATTAGCCCAGCAATAAAGAAAACAGACAAGGAAAAAAAAAAAAAAAAAAAAAAAAAAAAAAGAAAAAAAACCCCGAAACCACCATGGAAAGCTAGAGGAGCAAATATCAGAACAAAAAAAGGCATAGTAAAGTGGTCATGGTAACAAGAACACTATGCTTAGTGAGGATGAGGATGTAGCATGTCTCCATGGCTCAACCTAAAGCCCTGACACCTTGTACATAGATCATTCGAGGTTGTGATGATGGTATCACAACCACCAGCACAAGCACATTCTTTTGCCACATACTTATCATGTCTGTGGGCCTCATTGGCGGTGCGAGGCCTTTGTTTCCACCACTTGGCACATGTGTTACACATTTTGCCATATGGTGTAGCGCTTATTGTATCTGTGGACTTGCAACCAGGGCATGCACATACTCTGCTCCCATGCGGACAGGGAAGAGTGGGATTCTGAGAAGCATGCGTGTAGCAAACTTCGCAAACCCAGCCCAGACCAACCACACGTTTGAGGAGATAAGGTGCGCTTGCAGTATTGCCTGCCCTGATCTCGCAGCCCGTACAGTCACATTTGCCATGGTCATGTCTGTGAGGTTCCGATGGATCATGACGTTTATACCAGGTGGCGCAACGGTCACAGTATCGTTCATCATCAACTTTCAAAATCTTAACGACAAAATAAAGGGATCCAACTGGCCGTAAGATTGTGTCGCATGCCTGGCATGAACAGATGACTGGTCGCCTATAAGCATCTTGGGCCCTTTCGTGGAAATGGCCGTGTCTTTGATGATGTGATCTACATCCGTGGCAATAGATTTGGGGTTCAGTGTTCTTGTCAGGTTGGAAGAACGTGTGATAATGGCTCTCCATCACCGGGGGGCGGCCGCACCACGTACAGCTCGTTGAAACATAAGGATGGTCATCGGGGAGATTCGTCACAAAATCGACTCTGTAGCATTTATTACATACCCAACCCAACCGACGGCTGCATCGCAAGTCGTTTTTCGGTAAGTGACATTCATCACAGTGGGTGGGACGCGGAGTGTCTATACCCCATCTGACAGGACCGCCATCGAACATGGGAAGTGCTCTGTTTAAAGGGACAACGATTGAGGAATCAACTCCAATCGAGTCCTCGAGTAAGGCGCGTCTTCGACGATACCCAAAAGGCACCTTCCCGTCCGGCGTAGTAGGGTCAAGGCTTGCCAGCATTGTGATCAGAACGGATTCTACTAGGAGAAGAAGCTTTTTCGAGATCTGGGGCGCAAGCACCAACTGTCTAACCTCCACCACCCAGCCGGGTTGCCGCAAGACCTTGTGGACAAACTGGGAATGTTTATTTTGCTGCTGCTCAATCAACTTTAAGTGGCGTCCTGTCCTTGCTAGAATATATCGAGATGAACCGACATAGACCGCTACCAAATCGCCCTTTCGGGCTATGATAACGTAACAACCAACATCGTTTTCAGTCACAGATGGTAGTTCGTGAAGGAGTTTGGCGGGGTCATTAAGGCCAGTTGTGGACAATAACTCTTTAGTGTTCGGATCGAAGACGGCACAGACTTGTTCGGTGAGATCAGACAATTGCTCGCCGTGGAAGTGGGACACAATTGCACGCTTTTTAGGGTCTGCTGAATACACCATGAATTGTTTCAGGATCTGAGCAACTTTCACGCGAAACCTTCCATCGGGTTGGTCTGAATAACTGTTAGTTTTTCAACTCGGAAGCATAATATCGGAAACTTACTGCGCATTGGTTCCAGCTCCCTTGCGGTAAAAAAGGTACAGTCTAATTGCCATGCGTGGTGGGAATACCCGGGATTGATCTGGTCGTCGATCTCGATCCAATGCACATTGTAGCCACAATCTTCCCATGTCTTAATTCTACCGGCGTCATCAGGGACACCAGGGTCATCATAGTCATCATAGTCATCAGGTTCATCGTTATCACTGTCATAAATGCCCATCACCGCAAAATCCAGCGGCTCCATATCGTCTTCCAGGATCAGGGGTGGGGGAGTTCCAGGAACAGTAGTCCGCTCGACAAGTGAAGGCGTAGTACCATTCACCTGTGTATGGGACAACTCAGGTATGTCGCTGCAACAAGCCTCCATAGCTGGGACTTGTAACAATGGGCCCGTCCATGGTTGGTCCATTCCGTCCAGGCAGGTTGCGTGAGAGGATATCGCCAGCTCGACGGAAGCATTATGGGAGGAATGGCTAATAGACGCAGGGAGACATAGTAGTGCTGTCCTCATGATCGTGTCGAATCCATCTCCCGTCTCGAGGGAAGGCTTCGGTGTAGAAATAGAGGAGGAGGAGACATCGTGGCCTAGAATAAAGTGAACTGAGCGGTTAGCAACATTATTACGAGGTACGTTTTGAGACTGACCTGGTGAAATATTGCTGTCCTGCATTGCAGCATCTCCGTCAGATGATGTCCATCCCTCTGCTGTGTCATAGACGACTTTGCGTCTACTCATTGGGATTTTCATGACAGTAAGGACGACTTGAGGTTTAAACGAACGGGAAAGGAAAGAATGAGAGTGAGGGTCTGAATTTTGAAGCGAAAGGCTGGTCGGATCGAGAGACAATATCAACAAGTTGATACAGTTAAGCTTCCTTGGAGAGACAAGATGAAAGTAAAGGAGGAGGAATTGAAACAAAAATGGAAGGAGTGTAGAGCGGGAAAGCAGGAGTCGAGGACGCGGTAGCAGAGAAGTAGTTGGGTCAGAATTGCAGTGCTATGGAATACCCACTGCTTAGATAGGAGATGTAACCTCACTGCCCAGCAGATATTAATCTCATAGGACTATCACGTAAAAGCTTCATCCAGACGCATTCTGAACTTTGGCCGTAACAAGTTCACAAGCTCCATGACAATATCACAAGATTTATCTGCTACTAAGCAGGCCAGTATGGACGGCATTGTTAGAAGTTGCAGACGTCGGGGTTGATTAGCATAGGCGACGTCGACAATATCCGACTGCACTAATTTCGGTTGATACGCCGTACGCTTATACCTTTGGCATAGAAAGCTGTTGGCTGTATCCAACGACGAGGGCACTGCATAATGTGGATAGCATCCACACGTTACTCCTGCGCCACTGGCTCGCTCGCCTGTATCTCCAGTTTATTGTATATAGATAGACATAGTTGCCAGTCACGTTATTGCGCCACTAACTAAACCATAGCAAGGTCTCGTGAGTATCCCAGTGTATGTCCGCTAGCCATTGAGTTGAAGATAAGCAATACTAGCGAGATTACCCTCGCCTGGACTTGCGCAGCGTGTTCTCTGAAGTCCCTCTCTTTTACCACAGAGTATGACAGCGACTGTAGAACGACGGTGTAAATGTGGCGGGCGACGCGGTCAGGCAGCCCTCGAAAAGCATTATTAGTCTAGGAACCGCTTCTATAACAGAGGCAACTTACCTGTGTTGCAGTAGCTTAGGTATCCACTTATATGCCTGCTGAACTCAATTGGGATGTGTGTTTCTTGTGAGATATTGTTGCTGTTCCCACCTATGGCCGAAAGATTCTCCATCGTGCGAGTTGTGTTGGCGGTGATGGCCATGAAGGGGTCGTCGGGCAACGAGAAACTCGAGAACATAATCTGTCCTCCCGAAAGGATGTTGTGTGTTCGTGGATAAATAAGGTTATAAAAAGCTTCTCCTCTGGAACTTTCGCGTTGAAAGCTATAATTGAGGCGGGTGTCTGGATCCGCAAGAAGAACCGCAGCATTCTCCGCGGGATTCTCCCTCGGACTTTTCTTTGTTACCTTTAGTGGCGCCGTGTTTGTCTGTCTCTGACGCTTGAGACTGCTTGTCCCTGGTAGATTCGGAGTTGTTACTCTGCGCGGTCGAGGCTTCATCATCTTTCAATGATGTGGGATTCTCAGTGGTGTTAACCTTAGGTAAAGGAGGGTCAGAAATGCCTTTGAATTGGTTGGTGTCACAATGCTCTTACCATTAATAGCCACGCTATAAATTCTTGAGCCTTTGGGCGTTGCTCCATCTGTGTTTGGTCTGTAGGCTGGTAATCGAAGCTTGCTCGTCAGACTTTGGCACCGGCGTAGTAGACCCGGATTGTGTATTGGATGGAGCAGGTAAGGTTGTCCGGAGAGTGGTTCCTAAGGTCTGTTAAGAACAATAGCCTGGCAAAACAGAAAGGGGTATGCAATGACCTTTTGCGAAGCCAACCCAGTAGCTGTTTTCCGACACCATATGCCTCCGACCTGAGAGATCACGCAAGCCACTCTGTCCCCGCCGGAAACATCGAGTCGTGCAGGGCCAGCGCGGTGAAAAGCGAAGTACGCCGCACCACTGCAGCATAAAGTAAGAACCCTCCTTTATCCGTTTACTTTCCTTGCTCATCAGCCGCCTTGTGAGATCGTGAGCGCTTCATTGCTGTATCCGCAAGTGAGTTAAAATACCTTTTTGACTGTAGAGAATTAGATTGTCAGCACTCGCCGTGTCCCCGAAAGGACTATCGTTGGGCTTATCAGAGACGAACCGGCGGCCAACGCGATGATGAAAGTAGCTGCTGTTTTGGCTGCGCAACAGCTGCGGCGAAAATGGAGGTTGTGCAACGTCGAGCTACCAGCGCAACCTGTGCGTAGTCGTGCCATCATGGTTGTCTGACATCTAGATAGATTCGGCTATTAGTATAGGACAGCCAGCACGGCATACGTTGATGACTGTGGTGCTGATGAAGTGCGAGCTAGACACAAGGAGAGACATGGGCAGCAATGTGTTGTGAAAAAGGCGGGACACCTCAGGCGTGGTAATTCGAGGTTTTTGCTCGCGCAACTCACTGGGCCCTCGCTTCAGCTCCAACCCCTACTTGCCGGCCGCAAGAAGCCATCATCTTGTTGCACGAATAGGATGGTAATCCTCATCAGAAGGATTTCACCGTTTGGCACTTGGAGCCTCACCCTGAGGACAACCAAGAGGCGTGGTTCTGGGAAATAGTAGCACACTGATGAAGATTTCTGTTTCAAAAGTTGGGCCTGGGAAGAGCTTCTCATATGCACAGCTTTTGTGCAGTCATAATATCATCACTGTGCAAATTTAATTCTCGCTTAGCTTCATTCATGATTTCCCTTTTGGGACTTGGTTACCTCGCGCATTGCCCAGTTTACCCCTACCCTCACTGCGAGGGCCCATAACACAGTCATTCCCAGCTGGCTTCGCGTTGAAAGGCCAAGCACGGACTTTCTGATCCAAATCTATAGTCTACTGATTCCTGAATCTCTTCCTGTGTCAACCATCCTACTTCCATCTTCATTTCTTCCAAGTTGCCAAGTCTCCCGACTACCTCGCACCTACTCGCTTAGTTACCTACTGCAATCAAAAATTCCGACTCAAGCACCTACCTTCGTCTCCTTTATTGCTGTCAAGCCTACGGACGCATTGTATATCCTGGTCAGTCGTCACGAATCCTTTTCAGCCAAAGTCTTGCTCGTGATTGGTGTCTAACCTGTATAGCTCCATCGACAGCCGTGCTTTTCATCAATATTATTCATCACCGCGTTGCTCGCTTGTCCTCAGGCCAGGTACTGCTGCCCACCATGGACTCTACTACTAGTACGGATACCCAGCGCAACGAATCCGGTAAGAAGCCCTTGTGTTGCTTTTGTGGCTTGCTCCTTTAGTTACTAACATATGCTGTTCATAGTTCCCGTCACAAACCTGCTTGTGGACTTTCTAGGCGAAGCCCCCTTCGCTCAATCGCTTATTGAATTATCGTCATATCGCGACATCGCCTCTCTGATGTGCACGGGTCGAATTATTTACCAAGTCCTTTCGAAATATATTGGTGTTATATCTCATGGCGCAATCTCACAACCGCAAATTGCTGCTCAAGGAGAAAATCGTTTCGCTAGTTATACCATCAATCAGTGGGATCCATCTTTTTCCCCCATGGTGGTCACCTGGGCAGGCGGAGATATCGAGCTGAGCAAAGAGGACCTGGAAATAGCGCTATTCCTGCTATTACGCGTCAGTAGATCGGTGCGTATGCTCCGATTTTATCAGGTTCGGCTACTATCGGTCAACCTGATCAAATGCACCCGACTTCAGGATTTTCATCGTCTCAAGGAACTTGTCATTGACCAATGCTTTCCTCACACCCTCCACGACTTCGGCTTGGCGACAGACTTCAAAAGCTCTCTACTTGACTTGAATTTGGCTACAGATCTGCATTTTCGCGTCGACTTCCGTCCGTACGTGGGTGAAGGTTATATGCATCCATACAGCAAAACTGGAGTTACTGCTGGGTTTGGTTACGTCTTCAAATCAGTCCTGTTTCTCGCGCGTTCGCATCCATCCCTCCTAGCGAACAACACCCTGGTTCGGTCCTGGATTGTACGGCAAATGATCGCAAATTCTCGATATCTCAATCAGAATCTTGTCGGCTTGGAGAATGTCTTGGCCAGGATTGGTCATGCCGGATACTACTGTTCGGACGACCTCACAGATCTTGTCAGAGAACATGTCTTGCTGTATGAGAACAGCTTTGACGATGAGGCAAACTACGCAAAGCCTTTTGTTTGCGATAGATGCTCGTATCGCCTTCCTGGTGCTTGCTTCGCAAAGAACCAGAGGAACCAGACACAATCAAATATTAGTAACATATGTGGAGAGTGTGTGGTCCAAGAAGAGCTCAAGCAAGCCATCCGAAAAACAATGTCTGAAGAGGATCAAGATTTCCTCAAATTTCAAGAGGATGCCTCCTACCGGGCCACTCGAGAAAGTGTCAATAAAGCAGTCCCACCACCCGTCGCTGAAGATGACAAGACTGAACCGGACCTCGCTCATATTGAAAAAATTGAATTAGTCAAAATGAGAGAGTACTCGGTTTTCAATCACCGGAAACTCCAACAGTCTCGACGTTTGCTCACATATGCCCAGTCACCCACTCTGCTTGAGGTGTTCATTCAGATGTTTGGAACCGACCCCTCCGCAAAGATAGATCGATTGCCCAGGTTGGCGCAACAGCCGGCTTTTGTCTCGACCCATTGGATTTGCTTGTCACCGATGAGCGAAGAGAGAGACGAAACTGGAGCTTTGGTGTTACCTACTACTGGGTACCACCACGCCAGCATCCACACGCGAGAGAACACACCAATGGCAATCCAAATTTATTTCGAGACTCAGGAAGCTGATGCTCTGTCACAAACCTGGCTATCAGTCCCCACCGGATTCCATTTAGGCGATTCGGAGCATTCTGAAGATGAGACTGGAAATGATGACGCGGATTCCTTTGATCTTATGGGTGATGCGAAGACAACCAGTACCTTTCTTGTGCCAGGTACTACGCTTGTGCCTACTACCGAGGAACCTGATCACACAATTTCAGTTCTGACGGCTATATTTGCGTCTGATTCCGATGAGGCGGACAGTATTGCAACAGAGTTACTAGTAAACGCTACCTCTGTGATCAATGCTATTGAACCTGCCGCCGCAGTACCTGAACCTGAGAGGCAACACATTATACCTTACGCAAGTGCTGTCACCGCACACCCCGGAAGGAATCATGAGGATCTGGAAATTGTGCAGCTTGTCGAAGATGAGGTTGATATACTTGCTGTATTGGATGCGTTGACACCACAACAATCCCTTGCAGTCGTTCCGCCACCTCCGGACAATCAATCAAGCCCAGTCCTGGCGGCTACCATAGGCTCAATCGCGGAGGCGAACACGTCATTGAACACCAGTGTCCCAGGATCCCAGAGTAGTGAAATTCTGGAAAAGGACGCTGGATGGCTAGAGGAACGAATGGCGCAAATGTATTTCCTCCCAGATGCTTTACTCGGTGAAATCGAAGGTGCAAGTGATGATGGGGTTACATTTTGGTAGCGGATGTGTCTAGTTGATCGAAAGCTTTTTTAAATTACTCATAATGCAATTATTCTGGCTTATTAACTATCCAGCCCATATCTAGCCACAAACACAGCAGACATCTCTCGTAATTTCCCCATGCGCGTCAGTCTCATGAGCATTCTGGAATAACCGGCATCTCGCGCCTTGGATATCCTCATGACTTTACCAATGTACTACCGCCAACTAGTGGCCCTCTGTTTATGCAACTGTAAGCCTGAGCCTGCATATTATGCGTGTGGTACAATGTCTAATGTCAACGGGCAGTGAAGGACTGGGGTAATGTATAAACCCGGACGTTTAGCGCACTCAGGATGGCATTCTGAGGTAAACTTCCGACTGACTTTGAGTATTACCAAGAGATGTCGCTCTATAACACTTTGTATAGAGGATTCTTACAACTCGAGGCACTGGATGTAAAGGATGTCGCCCCTAGACTACTCTCGAAGATATTGTTGCCCCAATTTTTGGGTTATACTAATCGACAAATTGCGCCGCGCAGATATGGATTGTAATATCAGCGCCGCACTGGGCCCTACCATCAGCAGTGTCGACTTTTGTTCCGGACACCAGAGGGAAACTGAGGAACGAGTCCTTTTCCGAATCTAGAAGAGCTAGAGAATGCGTTAGGGTCTATGAGCTACACGAAACTAGCGATAATGAGACAGACTCAATTGATTACTGTTGACCACATGGCACCAAAGCACACTGAATTGCTAGGGTCCCAGAACTCTGCTCATCTATACCCCCACGGGTGTTGACGGTGTTCAACCGACCGCAGACGTTATACATTCACCTCGGCCTCTATCATCAGGACCGGACGCGGCTGTCGTGGATCTCCTCGCTCACGGCATATGTCAGATGCAGAGCCGCAAACAACTATAAACCCCATTCCTTATCAGTAAGCTCAGCAAGCGGGATAGATCTTGTTCCCAAAGCTGTGAAGGGTGACCTTCGCGTGGCCAAAGGAAGCGAGGGCGATAAGGTTAATAATAAGGATGATCAAACCTTGGCGCCATGGATGAGCCGTAGTCTAGCCGTACGGCTCCAAGAACTAGTCCCACGACGGCTCGCCCCGAGAACCATTGTTGTTTCGTCCATAGCTTAATCGCAGCGATGTATACGAGCGAACATCACGCCGTAGATTTTCCAAATCGAAGTCGGCATGGATCCATTCTCTAATTAGTCGGAGAAGGGGCTTGGGCTTGGAGATGACGCGCTGTGACCGCGAGTTGGGGTAAATGAGCGGACAGGCTGTAGTCAATGCGGCAAGGAGTTGAATCCATCCTGCTAGACCCTGCCCCGATAATGCAAGGTCTTCCTCTCTCTCTTCTTGTTGTCTCCCCACGCTCAGAGTCTCTTCGTATCTTCTTCTCCCGAAGGATTACAGACGCGCAGGTCGTAGGCGAATATGCAATAGTAGGGTGTGAAAGGTTACTGGAGCTAGTAACAGCGTGGGGCTACAGACCGCCATCCTCAATCGCATCGACAATCTGCATGAGATCCTTCGGTCCGAGTGCGGTGCCGATGAGGGAACGTTGAACCTGGGCGAATACATGTCATGTCATCAGCATCCCGCTTGAGAACCCGGCGTATAAATACTTATAAGAAAGGGGACTTGCCTAGAGACCTACCTTCTTGCAAGGTATCTCAATCCGACGAAACTATATCAGCATTATTTCACGTTCCTCGTTGAATCCAGAGCCACTAAATCTTCAAAGGTGGTATCTCCCTAGGCGAGAGTGAACTGACCCTGCGGAAGTGTAGAACTTGACAGAGCATTTTGTCCAGAGGTAATATGGAGACAAACAATTCAAGTAATTCTTACCCGAGTTTGTGGATAATAGGCGTCAAGTTGCGGCGCATCGTGAGGCTGCGATTCAACAATTGTGGCGCATGCCTGGGGCTGAGCGGCTCTGAATTGGTGGCCAATAATACGAATCGCTTACTGAGCCTCAGGACGGGGAATACCTGAGGACGTATTCGATTTGTGAATGTTAATTATGCACTGTATAATCTAGGTACTTGCCTACCTCGATGTAATATTATGGTGTGTTCCTGGCCAATCAGAGATTCAGGTTAAGCCATACCCAACTTGAAGGCAGTGATACAGGCATGGAATTATATTGGGCCTACTAACTATTACCCTCCATAGTTGTGCAGGCCTGAAATCACTCTTTTGTCACCTCCACGCTCGATTGAAGCCATTCCGCCATATCTCGATATTATCCACGGGCTCCGACCACGGGCATCATTATGGCACCTCCTTTATAGCAATACTTCCTCTGGGTATGGACTATAAATGATGAAATGTCGCAGTCAGGAGACACGTTTAGCTGAACTTGACCAACGCTCTACAGGTCGGAGATGTAGTTAAGTATCAGAATCCGTCAAGAATAGCAGAGAACGAAAGAGGAATCCTAAGAAAGAATAAACAATCTTGAGTTGTATGGCAATAACGAATTAACGGCAGCTATTCTGTGACTAGCCGAAATACATCGAAAGAAAGCTAGAGTATGCAGCCACAATTGTGGACCATGGATATATGTAGACTCTGGGCATGAACGGGGAAAGAAACAAGTTTGAATCAAGCGTCTGTAGAGTCTACTCAGTAGTAAGTAGTGCCCTACTGGGCACCTTCCGCCCCGAGGGCTCCTTCACCACCGTTTCCATCAGCTCCGGCTTCACCACCACCAAGATTTCCACTCTGCTCCTGTCCTTTTGCAGCTTTGACCCGCTTATCCAATTCCACCATCATTTCCTCAAGGTCTGCAGCTCCACGTGCATCGCTCGTTCTGTTCTTTTCAATCGCGTTGGCGACCTCTGTGGCAAAAAAATTCATTGGGCCTTGGTCCTCGAACTTCTCCATTGTGGTATGAACGTTCTCGAGTGCGGCTTCAAAATGTCCATAGATCTCAGATTTGAGACTCTCGAGCGCAGTCAGGAAGTCTCGCTGGTCGTTCACAATGTTGTGAGCACGGTGCCTGAACGGAGTTGTCCAGTCGACTTTGGCAGGGGTGCGCCTATTTGCGTACTTGCGCCAACCCTCATCACCCGAAATAGATGCGGCTGAGCCAGGGCGTCCGTCACCCATACTGCGTGCTATGTTGCGTCAGAATAACTGTCAGGGTTGGGAGGACTTGCGACTTACGCCTTTTCACGGCGAGTCTATGCAGGGACGGGAACGTGAAGCTATTGGTTTCGAATTCGCCTGAAATATGTTAATGATGCTGCTTTGGATAAATGGATGAGAGCGTTTATTAGAAAAGCCATACTTGATTCAGGTTGCTTGTGTTGAGTCGTCTCGGTCAACGTGTGTGGGAGGGATTTGAAAGAGGGATCCTCAATTTCAGTTGTCTGTGTTAGCCAGCCCAAGTATCTTAAAAGAGACTAGCGCATTTTTCTGTCAGAAGATGGCTTACCTGATCGTCACCAGCCCTGCTCTCACCCCCATCACCACCCCCATCACCACCTCCATCACCACCTCCATCACCACCACGGTTCTCACCACCGTCTTCATCACCGTTGCTTTCACTGCTTGTTGACTCATCCCCATCAGATCCCTGAGCAATGTCACTATCTGTATCTGAGTCCACATCTGCACCCGGCATCGACTGGGGCTGGGGATTTCCCCAAACCGCGAGATGGGGCGTTGTAACGAAATTCGAACTGTCTGGATTGGCAGTTTGTGTGATGTCAGTGGTCCTGTGACTGGCCGCATCTGTACCTGCCTCGACGAATATGAATGAGGGTAAACCGTTTTCTCGGCCTTTCACTAGATGTGTCGCCTTTCCAACTAAGCCTCCAGTGACCAAGATTCGCTTCGAATAGCGCCAGATTTCCAATCGCGGTGCACTGGCCCAGTCTGTCACATTGTTGTTCTGAAAGGTTATTCCAACGAATAAATTCTTATCGTAAAGAACGTTTTGGCGGAAGTTAACGTCCAAATTGACAGCAATCCCCTCACTGTAAAGGTGAGGTGGAACTGGGAAGTTCCCGATTGTGATCGAGTTACTGTGTGCTTTTTCAGTGCGTCGCAGCCATGACTGGTACTGTTGCCCACCTGAACCACACAGTACGTAAAAGTCATCAACTTCGAGGTAAAACCTCTCTCCATGATAAACAGCATGTAGACATGGGCTCTCTGGGATCCGATCCTGTCTAATATTGCCACGCTGGCTAAAGTCCGCACGGTATTCATCTCCCAGAGCCTTTTTGCAGTAGTGCATCATTAGTAATGCCACCATTGCGTCGCACAACTTTACGCCACTTGGCGGATCAGATGAGTTTGGGGCAGTAATATCGTATACGACATCGAAGAGCGGAAAATGAGAGAAGGTTGTGTGTTTCATGTGCTTGTTGGTGACAATCTGGTCCTCAGGAATCGCTGGCTGGATTGGGTAGACGCCACGAGGTATCAACGCCAGGTAGCTGGAATGGACATCGTTCATAACATTTTCGGCCGCTGGCATTTTCGATGATTATACGGAATTGTTGCGCCGTATAAAGAAACACCGCACGTTATCTAGGGACAAGGAAGGAAGGCAGCTAGTATAAGCGGCAGAGAAGGGGACTGGATGGGTAGCAGAAGAAGCAAAGTACGACGTACAGATAGTGACGATATCTTATTCACCTTGCTGTGTTTATCGAAGTCTCCAAGGACTCTAGAGGCTTCTACGTGCAAGAAACACTCAATATGAGCCACGCGCTAAGCCTCCAGTTGCTTACTAAGGAGCTCATAACAGAGCACATCGAAGTCCTCTGTCGACTAGGTGCGAAACTGCGGGCTCACATGCCAAGGCATCATACTTTCTGAGGACTCTGTTATAATTGTATCAAGTACGGGAGATAACATCCTTCTAGGCTTAGTATTCGCGTGAGGTTACTTAGCGAGCCACTGGAAGGGACGGATTCATGCCAAGTATGTATAGTAAGTTCCACCCAAACCGTCCTGAGCTCTCATACTTTGACTTAAATAACTTTTCGGGGCATCTGACGCCTCAAACAATCCCTCAACCGACTAACAGAGACCGCACGTTATTCCTGTGACGGTAGAGCCTTGATTTTGAGAGACAACGGGTCTTAGACTGCTTGTTTTCGCATATTATATCCCGAGACCGCCCGTATTACCGATGAGAAATTGACAAAGTGCTTCCCTGGTTGACACAGACGCCGCTCGAAAAGGTCAATCGTTTAATAACCTCGGAAGAGTTACGATGATCCCTTTTCTGGACTCCAAGAAGCCCTTTTGTCTGCTGATATAAAACCACAGGCTCTTGTTAAATGAGAAGCCTGGATAGAGAGTTATTGTTTTGTAAAGGGGGGGCCTACACAGCTCGGGATGATTTCTGTGGGACGAAATAGTTTATCTGGAAATTGAATGCGGCAAAGGAAAGTATCATTGGCTAGACTATTTGCGCGAGCCTTCAAGCCCCTTTTAAAACGGATAGAAGTAAAAGGATAGGAAAAGGAACACGCGTTATATCCGCAACTATGCTCTTTATTCCCTGTAGGCCATCTGATTGGAATAGCTGTAGTACGTGTAGATCCAAAACTCAAACCTCCACCAGAACTATCGGCCTAAGTGTCAAATGCGTCACTGTCTCGAGCTCAGAATTCTCGGACCAAACAATAAAATCCACTTATTCCTCACCTTCCTCGTCCAGGTCATGAGGCGACGGTCCCAGGCCAACTTTGAACTTGACTCCATATTCGGCACAGAGAGATTCCACCTCAGCGAAACGGGGTGTCGACAAAACTTCGCCATCCCTTCGCTGGACAATGCTGATTGTGACAGTAATCTCCCTCAAGTCGAAAAACATCACGCCACGCACCATGTTCTCAACTTCCTGGATGACAGTATCGATGTGGGCTTTTCTGCACCCTGCCAGGTGCAAGTGTCGAATATGCATTGGGAGACAATTGCTCAAGGTTCCGCTGGGACTGTTCATGTCCAAAAGGTATTCGACGCGGAAAAAAACCTCTTCTAATCGGGAAAACTGCCCTAGCGACCCAAATGTCACATCAATCCCTTCATCTGGTCTTCCGCGGCCTGTTGGGTTTAGAGACAACTTGTGAAGCGATCCCTTCAATCTCAGAAGTGGTTCTCGAAGCACTGATGGGAGGAAGGTCACTTTTTTCCCTCCAAAAGTCCTTTCGGTATGTTCATAAATGAATTCCTTCAGGTTTGGAGACAGGTTGATCAGGCGGGCAGCTGTTCTGGCTGCGCAACATTCGCGACGAAAATAGAGGCTCTGCAATGTTGAGCTACCAATCTCTATATTGTGTTTTGTAGCCAACCAGGGAGTCCCATCGTCAGAATCGTGTACGTCAGAGAGGCGAAGCGTGCGCAGCTGAGGGAGGGTCAGCAGGATCTCTATAGCAAAACCCGGCACCCGATTAAAGGACAGACAGCGAGTGTTCAGAAAGCACCTTGTCACCAGTGGTAGTGACATGGACTTAGTCACCGCAGCAGCCAGAATATCTGCTAACCCCGGCGAAAATGCATCGGAAGGGATCAAGAGGGTTGGGGTTTCACCACATAGCAATAACGTGGCGCCTAGCCAGGCAACTCGGTCGCCACGGGCCAATGCGGTCGCCCAGGTCATTTCTCTGTATCTCGCGTCTCCTATTTTAGTCACGAGCGCACGCAATGGAGGAAACGTCGCAATATCCGGCCGGTATTGCTCTGTACTAGTCGAACCAGGGCAACAGCAGAAGACCGCCAATCGACGAATAGCATGACGAAGGTCCTCATCACAAGAAACTCTTGCTGCAATCTGGCTAACCTTTCTGCCGTCGACGTCTATCTCCCCGTATAGGAATTCCCTAAATCCAATGTACCAAGCTTTGGACACTGTAACAACGTTGAGCTGCGAAGTAGTATCGAGAAAGCAAAACAAGTTTTCGCGAATATCTCTCGGTAGTGTCGGCCATGACCCGGTGCCTGAGATTTATCGTGACTATTAGCTGATGCTTTTCAGGTCCAATAATTGCAAGAATGATTTCAACTTGCCATATGACGTGCTTCTTATCGAGGCGAAACTGATGTTCTTGTTTGGCCTCAACATTTTTGTCGTAGAAGACGAAGGGGGGTTCAAAAGAGATTCCAAGTATGCAAAGTTGAATCGCTGCTTTAGATGGATAGGAAGAATATGGTGTTGATCAGCTGGCGGGAGACTGGCACGTGACTACATTCCTCCAATGAGCCTCATGTCACCTACTCTCCGCTTCTTGCAGAGCTTTCTTCAACACCGCGTCGTTCCTTGGATAGCTTCAACCCGCACAGTTTTTTTTCAATTCATGTTCTGGTTCGATGTTCGCCCCTAGAGGTCATGAGTTCCTCGAACCTCACCACATCTTCGACATTCTTTCAAGTCCCAGCAAACGTCCCTGTCCACTGGTCCCGGGTCCTTACTGATTAAGGTACTAACTCCGTCCGCCCTAAAGTCGTGGCGCTCTCTGGACCAATTACTGATTATTTGAGGCGCCACAACTTTTACTAGGTCCATGGTTCCTTCTGTTATCTATCCTCTCGCCGCCCAATCGATTCAATTCCGACACTGTTGTCGCCCGATCGCCCTGTACATCGTCGAAACCTTGGGAACCGTCCCACAGACCGTCGACCCGCTCAACCGCGGCCCACATCCTTAAATGACATCCGATTCCGATGCCACCAAGGCTATTTCCTAGCTCAAGGCTGAAGCCGATCGCAATATCCGGCTTGAAGGTGTCAGGACAACTCTCTGGTTTTATTTTAGGAATGCGACATCCTACAAGGCGCTGTGGCCTCAACTTCAGGTATCACAAACGAGATACGGAGCCAACACGACTCCGCTGTTCTTTCTGTTAATTAACCTTGAAGTGTTCAGATTGCACATCAACCCAAAAACAATTTCTACCATGTGCTCTGTGAATCTCAGATCAGCTGTACCATACAGTCTTTCTGTTTTCTTTTATTCGTCCTCCGTGGTAGTCTCTGCCCTTACTGTCCGAGCTTTCGCTTCGCCCTTTAGACCTGGAAGGCTTTTACCATGTCCGATCGACCACTTACCACCACCATACAATACTGTTCGGAAAAAGCGGAGATGTCAGAGGTTTTCTCGGTACCTGGCTTTCCCGTTCTGCTCGAGGACTCATTGCTATAGCGTCACTATCCTAATTGATGGCCAGGTTTCTATCGCCACAAAAATGGCGTTCCAGGGGGAGTACCCGATCTTAGCTCGAACAGGTCAGTGCTTACCAGCAATACTACTCAGCATTTCCGCCCATGCTCATACAATCTCTCGATCTGTAGTCAATTCAGAACCAATGCTAGCGTTTGGCTTAGATCAAATGTACGTACGTTCTCCTACCGCTACCCTCCCAATCACCGACCCAGAACACGAGACATTTGCACTCGCTGAAATATTTGTACCACTACTGATCTAACTAATTGTATACCCACTGCCGCTTACTCAGTCCTGTACCAATCAAACGAGTAATACCTTCGGCGTTTCCATGCACCTCGCTATATCTAGCCACAATGACACATAACTCGAAACCTCCCGAACCACACAAGGCCGCACCCTTCCAGCTGGGCTCCGGAACAGATGCGAAAAGTATGCGGCTGTTTAGAGCACCGAAGTACTACTCGATAACCCAATGATGGTATGTGACGTCTCCTATCATGGTATGTGATCGCGGCCGCTTCAACTGCTTCGTGCATCAAGCATGATGGAGACAGCCTCTTCCACCGCGAGGCTGTCAGCTGCGTTTTTCGAATGTTGTACCAACGTGCTGCATGCTGCATACACCAAGAGAAGCTATAGCAGAGACAATGACCTCTGTTTCCTGGTTAATGATATCCGGTAAGGCACTGCGCTATCTCTCCCATTGCTTCCACTCCACTGACACCGCTCGCAAACCTGCCCATTACATCGGGAAACGCTAGGCAGGTCCTGTTGCCGGCTTCGAGACGAGGCGCAAGGTTGATGTCGGTCTCGAGATTAAGCTAAGTCCTTGTTTCCGTTTAGCCATTGTCTACACTAATTGTAGATTTATTGGACACCCTTACGCCTAGATCAGTATGTCTGGTCGACGTATAGGTTGACTCTATCAAAAGGCCTAGCTTGTGTCTATCACTAGAGATGTGGGTTCCTAAAAAGGCTTCATCTGCATCAGCGAGCATGCCAGCCATCCTTTCCTATGACCAGTCATCCCTTGTTCGCTTATAGAGCTGGTCCTCCTAATTAGACCCCGTTGAGACCGTCGGCTATAAAGCTCGGTATGGAATAAGGCTGAATATTCCGTCGCCTATAGGTTCAAGGGCGGGGAGTATTTGGATTGGAACGCGGCATCGATATCCCTGTCATTAAGCTTCTGAGATGTAGATTTTCTTCGCCCACGTCGTATTAATGCACATGGCTGTACTTACATTCGTGTTTTGATTCGAGCTCATGGACAACCTACCGGCGTGCGCTCATTTGTCTCATGATAAGTAATAATGTCTGCGATGTTTCCCCTGGGACGTCAAACGAGGGACACAAATATCACGGTTTATTTACAGCGTCCTAAAAATGCTTTCTACGGGAATGTGGTAATCATAAAATTGGGAAGTGGATCTGTCTGATACTGAAATAAACATGGCAAGGCGATATGTATCTGAGCACCCTCGACTTCTGGGCTCAGTACTCAGTCACGGACTGTATTTCCGGGATTCCAATTAAGTGACAAGGCTTAAGAATATTATGTTGTCATAATTGCAACCCTGGGCGCAAAGACAAGCAGAAGAGGCTCACAAAATATTAATGCTATCCACGCTCGTAAATTGGAGTACTGCACTCATGGCTAGGATACTGCAAGTAATGCTCATTGCGCTCTCAGATAGAGTACTAATCAGTGAATTATATTGCCCAGGCTGGATATAATCAGATAAACCGGGCCATTAATCCCAGTTTCTGTTGACCAGACTCGGGAAAAATGTGACCCATTATTTTTCTATTGATAAAGAGATGACTGAATTTGCTTAGATTCACAACAAATTTCCTTTTGGGGATTAATGTGTTACTCCTGCCTTCTCAGTCAACCTAATCCTGTTTGCTTCAACCTGCAACAACGATTTGGTTGACTTATTTATCAAATCTCCCACTTCTCTCTCTTCTCATCTTGATCTCTCCTTCTCGCCAACAACAACACATATTGGCCCTTTTTCCTGATGGGTATCTTCTTTTAATTAGTCCTTCTTTCCCTTCATCATCGTCTCCAAATTTCTTAATATAATTTCTCTATCGTCTGATCGTCTGACTCTGATCCGTGTTTACCATCCAGTCTCGTTGTGTTCCCCGTTCTGCACAGCAAAGCTCGATCACTATGACTCAACAAGCTGTGGATATTACCTCTCGGTAAGTTTCTAATTTTGCCACAGCTTAGCCAATACTAATATTCTCGTTATGCAGCATTCGCATTGAACAATCCGACTGTGCTTCCGCCATCACATTCCGGGATCTTGACAGACTACTCAAAGATCGTCTCACTTCTATCGGGCGAACCAACCTCTGGCCACTACAGCAGCTGATCATAGGCCAGATAGCATTTGGCACCATGGATACTACGGTCTATGGCGGAGTTGGATGCGGTCGGACTACTGCTGTTGCAATTGGTATCTCCGAGTATTTGTTACGAAAGGAGTCGCCATATGCGGGACCTGCCGCGCTGTGGATTTGTCCCACCCAGGAGAGCGCGATGAGCACTTATCGCCTCGTGACCCAAATGAGCCCATTTTCAGATACGGTCTCGATTGTCACCAAAACTATACCGAACCCAACCCATCTCGGTGGCTCTAGCCTGATCATCGGCAGTCCTGGTACCCTGAAATACCATTTTGAAGAGCACAACGCGCGTTGGTTTTCGCAGATCAAGCTCATTATTTATGAGGCGTGTGAAAGAACTCTCCGAGAGGAGTCGGGTACTGCTGAGGACCTCACCATCATGGTGAAAGAGGGCATCCTGATCAAGGCAAGATCTATTTTTGTCTCTGCCTTCCAACCAGCGTCCAGTACAGCGTTGGCTCCATTTAGGTGGTCCGAGGGGCTTGCCACAATCAAACTACGGGGAACTGCGCGCCCAACTACAGTCACTTGGGTGGCTGTCAAAGGGGACGCCATTGATGCAATGGCTGAAAGGGTGCGGCGGGAAGTTGAGCAACGCCCTGAGGGTAGGTATATCGTGATCGCCTCAAAGATGAAATCCGTCAAGACCCTCTACCGTCAGCTTTCAAGCTCTATCCCCGGAGATGGTGTACTACAGCACCATATCAAAGTGGGGTCAGCGAGACGTAGAGAAGCGATATACAGCTTTGAGCGGAATCCCGGATCGGTGCTTGTATGTACAGACAGTATCGTCTACTTCTCGCCCTTCACCGTTAATATCGATGTCGTGTTCTTCGCCGGAGTCGGTACCTTTGAATCAATTCTGAATGCAATTGGGAAAAGTCACCAGCAAGCTGTCGTTGTCTATAGCGAGCAGGATTATGCCGACATGCAGAAGCTGAACGTTATGCTGGACTACTTTATTGATGGGCGGATTACCACCGTGCCAGTCGTGCCAAGTAGTCTGCCCACAGCAGATGGCATGCGTTCCGCCTCCATCCAAGCACATCCCATTGGGGCGCTCATACTACCGTGGCCGTCCCGCGTGGTTCGTCTCTTCAATTTCCCGAATGGTACCCTTCGTAAAGAAGTCGAATCCTTTTTGAGTCAACAGAACATCGCAATGCCGATTAGTATCAAATCGACGAGCGTGTAAGATAACCTACTGACTCCAACTTAGCACTCGTACTAACCTGGGTATAGTAATTCTTTCAGACTTACTTTTCAGGAAGTCGAACAGGGAATGGCTGCAAAATGTCGCCTCAATGGAGTGAAATTCGACACTTACTTCCTCCGAACTGAGTATATCGAAGAGGCTCGTCCTGAGGTTGCTCTTTAGGTGGTCAACAATGAAATGCGGGATGGTCCTGGGGCACGTTGTGTCTCATTTTGTTTTCCTTCTGCTTGCCTGTAACTCACAGACTTTAACAGTGCAATAATCAAACAAGTTCTTATTCCTCGGATAAGTTGCGACTCATTGAGCATCGGTCATTAGAAAGTCTGGCTTCGTGTCAAGAGGCAGATAGTCAAAGATTAAGTTAGTATTAAACGTCGATACATGCAACGTCGATGAAACAACCACGTTTGACTCCGCCATCTATTATGGGCCACTTGTCTCATTAAATTCTCGAGGCGTAAATATATCTGATATCGGGCTCGAGGGAAGTGGATGATCCCTACAGGGCCTCTGACGGCGTCGAGATCCCGATAATCATTCCTTCACGAGACACCATCTTCAAATCTCCTATATAATTGAGTATGTGACATGCTTTCGGCCAGCTGGAATAGATGGAAGACGATTGTTCTCGGTCATCGGCCGTTAGGGTCCTTTTTTCCCCACTTTCTATCTCCTTTTGACTAGTGGCGGCGATCAGATTGGCGAGCGTCAGAGTCCCTGGTGTGTAAATAGTTTAAGGCTGAAGATATGTAACCATGCTCTCTAATTTCTTCATGTGTCAGCGCGAATTACTCTGTCTTAAATGGTTCGCTGTTCATACCTTATCCTGGGTAGAGGATGCGCAATGGAAGTGCTTCAGATGCTTGAAGATAGCCCGGTTTTTATGCTTCGACTCATCAAGAGGTCCAAGCAAAGGGTTAATTTGTGTAGTCAGGATACATGCGTTGGCATAATGTTTCTTCCGCGTGGGAGATGGCTGAAGTATAGAGCGGAGGTTAAAAATTCAGCGCCATCCTGGTTCCTAAGCTATCAACGCTGTTCCTTTCGTGATGAGCACTGGTATATGTCAAAGCGCATATAGGAAAGAAATTCATTGCTTCCAGAGCTCCGTATTGTTGCCCAAGAAGCCGAGTTCATGAACTGTGTCAGTGACCCTCGAGTGACGAATACCAGTAAGACTGTTTCGGACATTATCTCTTTCGCCGCCGCGCGGTTTCGAGTGTTGAGATGATTAAGAGGTATGTATGCAAAGCAAGTCCTGTCAACCTGAACGTTAGCAGATGAATCTCGAGTGCAGTTATGAAAGTAGAGAGATGGGCTCGTATATACGCCTACTGGAATATGATGCTTCTTTTGCCGATCAGCACTCTCGACATAATGCATCTCACGAGTAACAGGGGGAAAATCGAGACTGAGTAGCAATGATGGTTGCGCTTGTGGTAAGTTCACCTGAGGGATGAGGCCATTCGGCTCATGACGCGAAAGTTATACTTCATAAAGTTCTGGGTCCTTGAATCTTGGAAAAGGCCGCAGTGTAAGTCTCAACAATCGACTTGATTTTGGGAAGATCGGCATCATGCGGCTCAAGAGCATTCTTGAGAGTAATGTCCAGGACCAAGGCGGGCAAGGCATCGTTGAGATCAGACCTGAGTTGCTGCTAAGTAGCCAAATGATTGATGTGGAGGCTATGCATTTGGGCCCAGTAAAATTTGCCCAGCTAGGTAGGCTCGCGACAATGCATATCAGCGACAAGTTTGGAAAGGGTAACCAGAGCTTTGGCGTGCCCAGCGTGGACGTGTGGGATTTTGAGAAAGGTATAGGCCATTCCGCATCCCAGTTGGTATTGGCGACCTTGCAATAATCTGCCAAAGTTTCCCAGTAGTTAATCGAGGAATGTTCCTTCGCCGGGTCTCGTCTTTCGGGAGAGCCTGTCAGATGGTTGCCATACTTTATGGGGGTGCGCAAGGCATCTCCAAGGTTCCGCAGAGCACGCTCCAGAAATGCGTATCCGCATAATAGAGAGTCCCAACATGACGAACATAATTTGTTGCGCTTCAAGGCAGACAGTCCTCGTGGCGAACCCTCGTAGGTAAGATCCACCGCGTAATCTATCCCAAGGCGAGCTTTCTGACAAACAACGTCGCAAGGATTGTACTGGCGGTATTCAGCGTACTGTTGGCGAGTGACGGAAGGACTTTGGGCCCCAGAAAGGCCCATACAGCGAAAAGTGACCCACGAGGCGGGCGGAATCTGTAAACGGAGAGTGTAGGTGCTTCTGCGATAGAACCATCTGAGACACAGATGCGGATCATGACGGTACAGGAAAGCTTGGAGTATCAAAGTGTGCGAGCGCGCCGCATATTATGGTTTCTGAAGTGCGTTTCAGCATCGTGAAGGGAGGTTCAAGTGGAGAAGTAAAATCAGGACGAACAGCTAAGGCAACGTAGAAGTGAGGTTGGTGAGAGTAAGCGTGGAAGGAAAGGTGGAATCGTTAGAAGGAGAAGCTAAATGACGCGTGAGAAAAAAAAGGAGGGTTAAGAAATGAGCCTTAGAAGAACAGGCTATCTCCATGGCTCAACCGAGGGAAGTGGAGGAGGAAGAGGGTGCGGAGATGCGGAGGCCTCGACAATGCCGAGGGACCTCTAACCTAATTAGGCAGTGAGCTAGTGATGATAAGCACTGATAAGAAATGAAATAGTATAACTCGAAAATTATGAAACTTAGTCATTTATGTACTTCACTAAGTAAGAAAGCCGGCCCTCTGCAACAGAGCAATAGGCGGAGAAGCTCCGCACCATTTGCGTCACTCGATCCCAACAGCAACTATAACTCTTCAATCAACTACGCCATTTAACTGCTTAGCACTCGAAATTTCGTTTTGTATCCCTATGAGCACATGTGCTAGTCCCAAAGGATTCTCCAATACTGAAACTACCTTCGTCCTGCCTTGTGTTGTCAAGAAACAGCCAGTTGCAGAAACTCGATACCCACTACGACCCAGCCCAATACTTGACTGGCAGCTTCTTCTCAGCCGATTCAAAAAGGATCCTCTATGAGCATTTCCTTCTTTTCTATGTCCGGGCAATCCTCCAGGATTCATGCTGATTATAAGTCAGGAATCCACCAATTAGCCTTTTCAATGATTCATCTATAACCGCAATGAACGGTCTATCAATGGAAATAATTCAGACGGCTGTTGACGAGATCCCAACCTTGACTAAAATCTCGAATCTGCGAATTCTGTCAAAGCACTGGCCTTGCGCAGGTACACCGTTATTCCGTGCATAGCTTATCCTACCCACAGATAGCTTCCGACTTCTGATCGAGAGCTTATAGCATCCCCATCACTCCATCTAGGCATGCCCACGTCCTGTTCAGCGACCTCACATCCCAGAGCTTTCTATGACAAGTACCCCGACGGAATCGATTCTGACAAACAATGCGGGCGCACCATCCCCGTGAACTTGGACCAAGAGGTTAATGGTGTCAGTTCCCAGCCATCAATCAACTTGTCTATTCCTGTAACCGCTCCAGGAACACAGTCGCCCGCGTTTACCAGTTCCATTGCGATATACCAAGAAGAGAAGATTTTTGGTACATATTACTCTCAGATTCCGGTGCATGGGCGTTCCCCCGGTTTTATGTCAGACGAAACTTGGTGATGATATTTACGGGCCAGGCGGGCACCTCGCTAGCCTCTTAAAGATACTGTTTCAATTGCGAAGCCTCCAGCGGAGGTCCTCGGAAGCTGCATCAACGTGTTGCACGCCGTGTACACCGAACACAACACTAGCAATGACAGTGGCCTCCAGATCCGGCTAGATGATGTCGGTTAGCGTATCCCTCTCCGAATCTACCTCCACGTCCGTTTGACTAACAGCGCCGAAAACTGACCGCCGATATCAACGCCGCTGTACCCTTCTGGAGTCTTAATATGACCGAACAAATCTTTCCATAAACGCTCTGGAAGCTATCCCAACGCTGCCGACCTCAAAGCCACAGCATACTGGGTTATTCAGAGCGTTTGTCTCCTCAGTGCTTGTTATACTCCATTCATATTGGACTCCATAACCATGGACGCCGTGCCTTCCATCTGTTGAGCGGGAAAGGAAAGGAAATCGGCAGGAGCTCATAAACAGAAGCATACGCTTGTCAAATGCGCCCGAGCCGAACGCGTCGCAACTGACTCGAGGTTCAATAGGGAGAGATGTGCCGAACTCTCTATTCATACTACTTTCACCATTCAAGGGCTTGCTTAAACCGGTATCCTCACTTGGTTATATGTACTCGACTCCAATATTTAGCACAGCTACAGGACCTAATGCTCTACAATTGCTGGTCTCATACTATCCATGAGTACGGGGTAGAAATGGACTATCAAGACTCCTTACCTGACCCGACATGCGTACGGTTATCCACTTCAGCCTAGATTTCTGACGGTGTCAATCCCGATCTGCTGATGAAATTTAGAAGTTAGAAACAGAGCCATCAAAGCCATCCAAGCCGGCGCCCACTTCTGCGGCATGAATCTGGTCACTCGATTTTCGGATTACTTTATCAATGTTCTGGAAGCCGCGTTCAATACCGCCAGTAAACTGGCCACTGGCATCAGCGCTACAGTCCCCTTCGGGTTTCAACGCAACTGTTTGAATCAGACCATTTCATCAACGTTCTGAAAGCTATACGGAGTTTGACCAGAGGCCGAACATCTCTCTCAACTTGATAGCTGGGTCTCAGGAGATACTACCAAGGATAACTCAATCCTACGAGCCACACCAAGAGCCGCCTGGCGGCTGCGGCAGCAAATTGAGGACTTCTTGTCTCTTCCCACTGCTTACAATAAACCAGGACAGGTCGTTTATCTGAGTGTTGCCCCCAGCAACGTCGACAACGATAGCGCCACTGCATGTGAAGGCTCCACAGCGTCCGCTGGCTGGCTGCTATGTGAAACGCAGGAATCGGTACTTATCTCTCACCGGGGATCACCAATCTTACTGCTTCCCCCAGAATACTTGGAACTCAGGAGCTCATGCTGGTCTGTCTGCACGAGGAGGTCTACCTGCATCGTCAATGCTATCGACATCGACAAGGAGACGACCATGAACGTGCTTAAGAAGATTACCACCGCGAACCACGAAAATGTAGAGGAGATCGTCAACTCTTTTGTCCTTGACTACCCCCGCGCCGTAAACTCTCAGTTTTGCCAATTCGTGACACTATTCGCTTTATTGTAGCACTAATTGAAACGAGAACAGGGAGCATCGCATTCTTCAATATGCACAGATCCCAGCGAGCCTCCAACTGAATACCACACTAACTGACCAAACAAGTTCTCACGACAACTCTCGTAGTCAAAGTCACTGTTAATTGTGCTTAGTATGATCTGGATGACCTTCTATAATGGAGATAGATTAAAATGGCTTTTAATATGTAGACCTCATTATTCTGAATACAAGAAAGAAATTAGTTCCAAGATTGTCCGTAATATTCTTCATCTATTCACCACTGCATACATAATCGCTGGTCCAAGCCAAGAACGATAGTGCTCTACGAGGCTGCGCAGCTCTCGAGTGCTAGCGAGAAGTTGTGTGATAACCTTGCCAGTGACACGTGATGCCTCTAAATTGAGAAGGTTGACATGAAGGCCTCGCCGGACTCGCGCCTGCCCATGCTCTTTCCACTCTTCGCCGACTTCCAGGTTTTGCTTTTGTCTCCTTTTGCCATCAGCTTTGTGTCTCTCATTACTTGCGTCCCGTCCGTTTCTTCTCATCTTTCTCATGCCCTGCGTCTTGTCTTTGCTTCTATACAGCTTCTAAGCATCGTGCTACTTTTCTTTCGCATCCCGAGTTTTGTGTTACTTCCCCATATCTCCATCGGATCGTCTCTTTTCTCCCCCCGTGGGAGTTGCATTTCCTCTCCATAAGTGCCTACGACTGGATGAATCTCATCTCTCTATATCACGTTATCTGCCTACCGTGTTAGCTGTACTACGCGGCTAACACGACCGATTAGCGGATACAACATGGAGCAGACTTCTTCTTCAAACTCGAAGCGACTGAGCACTCACTCCAAGGCACTCGCCGGCAGCCCAAAACGTCAAAGGACCAACGTGGCATCAATGGACCTTATTGCTGATTCAATGTTCGTTAACATTGATGCGTCTGACGACCTTGACTACGTCCCGGGCGAAAGCTCTAATAATGATGAGCTGAGCAGCATTCCCACGGATGAGGTAGATGATCTTGATCATCCCTCACCAAAGCGAAGGGTCTCCTCAAAGGTTAGTCACAACACAATCCTACCTCAGAGACCGTTGATACTAATTATTTATAGTCGAGTAGTAAAACTGCCAAGGCTTCCGAGACTCACCGCGGTACCTCGAAGTTAAATGCCCCCTCGAAGGCTAGTCACCTCAAGATTATGGTTGAATCTTTGCTAATATCCGTCATTTGTAGCCTAGCAATGGACGTCTCAATGCGCCTAGTGTCCGCCCGGCTGGCTCAAAACAGACCACCAGACGTCTCTACGCACCGACTGTTCGCCCTCGTGCCTCAAAGCAGGCAACAGTTTCAGAAGTCTGTCTTGACCCTTTTCCATCTCCAACGTTACTAATACTTGTGTGGTTTATAGCGCTCGACTGAACATTATGACATCCCGAGAACTCCTATCCGCCACACAAAAGACAATACCCTCCCCTCCATTTCTTCTCATTCACATCGAGAAACCACTCGGAATATCGTCACAAAGGTTGGTTATGACCCACAGTGTGCCAAGATATGCTAACAATAAATGTTTATATAGGCAACGGACCAACAGTTGGTCGCTGTGACGAACAATAATAGGGATCATGCGAGTGACGTTTCTACTCTGATTAGGGGTCAACCGAATCCCTCGCATGTGACTATCACGGTGCCGGCAATCCAACAACCCCCTGTCTGCTTCTTGAGCCCATACTACCTGGGTTCCTCAGTATACCCCCCCGCGCATCTCGACGTCGCCAATACTTGGCCGAAGTGCATCACTCTGGAGGACATTCCGACTCGAAATGTGACCCTAGAGATTAGTGGAGGTGTCAGCATCCAGAACATCTGGGCACATTACCCGGAACTACGTGACAATGCAGCCAAGCTTATAGTGAATCAAATCAACATACTGATCGTGTTCTGGATCCGGTCCGGTACGATTGATCAGCAACTTGACTCGTGCGCTACGATAAAAATGTGGTTCGACTTACTCGGGCAACTGGGTAGACCTGTTGATATTCCTGAGGTTATCTGGCATCCTGAAGGACAGCTCGGCTGGGTGAAATGCGGAACGGCCTTGTTTAAATATGGCAACACCTTGATGCAGCTTTATGCAGTATAAGGCTCCCTCAGCGTGACACAAGATGAGTCAAATTCGATCCTATTGCCTCTAAAGTTGTTTCCTTCATTCGAATGAGTTGATCAAGCTGTAGAATTAAACTATAGCAAACTAATGTAGTCTCATGTCCCCTGCTCTCCTCACGGGTGCCTCACCTCTGGTTGCTCCGGTATCCTGGATAGCTTCACAACTAGATCCATCTTCAGCCCCAATAGCAAGTTCATCACTGTCTCATCCCGTCAAGATCCGCTGACAGCTTATGAGCAACTTCATTTCTTCATTTTCAATCTTTTTTTTTTGAGGCTCTTCTAAAGGACCGCATCACCGATGACAGCGGTGAAGACCAACGTCAAGCGCAGTGACACATCTTCCTCTTTGCTATCCAAATAACCTGCAAAGGCTCTAATTTCTCTATTACTTCGAATCCCACGACAGCAACGTCAATTTTTATCTCAATTACCGCGATTGGCTCAAATACTCGTTAATTTTGCCCCACGTCTTTTGATTGTGTCGCTTCATAATGCCTCCGTCGCCCCTTTGGATCGCTTCGGTCGTTTGACCTCTTTCACCTCACGCCCGTTGCTGTCGTTAAATCTCAAAAATCCACATAGGATTATTCTTGCTGCTATTTTCTCTTTGATCTAGGCTCTAATCGAACATCGCTGCCGTTCATCTATGATTTCCTCATTCAGAGATCTGTCGATACGCTTTACAACAACATCAACCGCTGTCAAGTTATTTCAGCAAGCTACCGGATTCGTGTAATCACTTCAAGCTTCATATATCATTGACAACATATCTGCCTGCTTTTAAAAGCTTATGGGACTCCCCGGATCCTAGTAATCTCGAGTATGTGGATCTCTTTTTCCCGTGGCTATCCTGAATCACTATACTGTCTAATTTCCCTATCAATGTCTTTACGACGAACCCACTGTCTTTGTCCAGGACAAAGACCGATAGCGTGAGCTGCGACTCGACCGCATCTGTAATGTGTAGATCTTTCCCAAGAGATGTAAGGGCCGGCGCCACCATAGACGAGCGGGGCCGAGGAGGGGGGCAAGACTGTAGATTGCAATGCTTTTGCCTCGCTCTTCGGGTTTGAAGCAGTCTGATAAGACCGCACCACCGACCTGGTCACGTTAGACTGGGCTCATTGTGAGAGTTGAGTGTACATACCGCTAGCGGAGCACTACCACCCAGCCCCGCAAAGAATCGAAACACAATCATCTGCGCCTTGGTTTGCGAGACACCGCACGCAATGTTAAACACCAAGTAGAACAAGTTTGCCAGCTGGAGAATGATCACTCTCCCGTAGATTTCAGAAAGGGGGCCAAGGAAAAGAGGGCCAACAGCGTACGCCAGGACAAAGACCGATAGCGTGAGCTGCGACTCGACCGCATCTGTAATGTGTAGATCTTTCGCAAGAGATGTAAGGGCCGGCGCCACCATAGACGATGAGACTGGAGAGATAAAGGTAAAGCACGACACCATCAGAACAATCGACCACTTCCTGCGCATCGGCCAATTTTTGGGGTTATCAGGATCATCCGGCCCGTTCCATGTAACCTGCGAAACTTTAGCGAATGCAATCCGGAGAGGTCAGGTCACAACGTACGAGTTTAGGATCTGGTGTAGGCCGCGAACCAGCTGTCTGGGATTTCTCAAGGTCAGTTGGACCAGCCCTGTTCGCCTCCAAATCGAGATCCCGCTCGTTCACAATCCCATCTCGGACTTCGAGCGCCGCATTTACATCCTTCTCGTCGACATCGTCCTGTGACATGCCGATACTGTCATCTTCACCGTGGTAAACGGAGTGGTCATCGAGATGGCGCCCAGAATAGATCCTGCGAATCTCAGTAGATCTCGGTCGAGAGCTCGACCTCGCGCGAAGCGAACTGGCAATCGAGCCAAACCGGGATCGACGGCCAGAGTGTGTCGAGTCCGAATCCGTGCTCAAGGAAGAGAGGGACTCGGGTCTAGCAACTTCGGGTGCATGTTCGTGTTCATGAGGATTGGACATGACCGTGCGATTTCAGGAAAATATTGCCGCTTATCACTTTCGGCGGGGTAAAACACTGGGAGGATCCAAGAGGAGGGGCAACATCTTTATATCAAGGCAAGTCTTGGTGTAGATCGCATAACGCCGACACACACTGACGCATTGCTCGCATAAAAACTGGAAAAGATTCCGGCGATAGAGCCATCTTAACACCGATCAGACTTCAAAGTGGGAATCAAGATGTGGCTCCTGTTTCGATTGGCCAAAGCGAAAGCTTGACTCCTCAAACTGGGTCTTTTCTCCACGCTGGACTAGGTGGACAAGCGGAAAATTCTGTCTGCTGGGCTCTGGCCGCACGCCTGGCCGCTGGCGTGCGGCGGTTTGAGCCGTCATCAGTTGCAGCGCCCCCAGGGTGAATATCGGATTTTAGCATTCTATTGGACAGTTGGGAATGTTGAGGATAAAAAGTTGAAAAGGACCGGATCTTCGGCACAGTGGGATGTGGTCACGTGAGCATATCTGCTGCCATGTGTTTATGTATCTCTCAAGCGTCTACATAGTGGTGATGAGTGAGATTTTTCTATTTCTATCATGGATATGATTCTTGGGTTGTTGCCCCAAAAACTACCCACTTTCGCCGTGAAGAATATACCTAGTAGCAGTTGAAGCCTGCTGAATGCATTGTGTCGCGTGCCGATATCCGGCCCTCGTTTATGTTCGATTTCCAGACAAAGGTCGCTTACGAGTAAAGTTATGCACGGCTTCAACTAAGTGGAGGCGATATGCCAATCGCTTGACATGAACAAGTGTGCCGAGCAACACCAGAAAAGATGCAGGGCCAAGGCATCGCCACCCGACACGGCATAAATGATGCGATCCAGATCCTGCGATACTAATGATCCCACTCCCGAGCTCTTCTGTGTGTTAGGCGAATATCGGCAATCTGATCTCCAGGGTTAGAGTTCTCGAAAGCCGGTTCTTGAGAGTTGGGTTCGGGTATCTTGTTACAGAGGATAGTCAGTAGTTGTAAAAGATCATTGCTCTGATCGGCACTATGTGCCGAGTTGAGATAGGCTGAAGTCCCTGCCTACAAGCACGTTATGCAATAACTAGAGCTTCAGACACATCCAGCACAAGATTGGGGATGGTATCTCGAGGCACAATCGGGTTTTACCATCGTTTTGGACCCGATAGCCCCGGAAGGTGCTTACGCATCCTTGACACATGGCTTACAGTACTCAGATCTACACACAGTTGTGCAGCGAACGGGTAGTACCGATTACCGAGCCTATGAATCATCGGGATTCGGAAGGGGCTGAGGAATATTTATACCCAGGCTCCATCATAAGCTCAAGATGAAAAGGCTTATCTTTAAGCAGACCCACAGTTGGCTTACTCTACGCTGGTGGAGGAACCGAGATTAGATTGCCTTATTGCTGAGTAGTTACCACTAGGTATTATGTGGCTGTAGAGTGACCTGCTATATCCATTTGCAAGTCTATAGATACACCATCTATGCAAATCGACCTAGACGGTCCGAATACACTTTCTCAAATACCCTTCAACCCTCACTACATCATCCAGTGCCGCAATCGTCCCAATATACCCATCAGGCCGTACGACAGCAATCGCACCCTTGCTCTCATCAACACCATAAATCTTATACACATCGTCAGATAACGCGTAGCCGCTGTAAAACCGCATTTCCGATTGCTGTTTCAGTTCGTGCGGGAGGTCTCGCCACATGAAGTTCGTTGTTTCGAGACGCGGGTGGATGACGACTTGTTCTACGACTGTGGGTGGGAATTTGGGGATTATTGAAGAGCCGAGGGTTTTTAGTGTTTGTGCGGAGGTGCCTTGGGGGTTGAGGAGGTCGGAGGATGTGAGGACGAGGATACGGAAGCGGCCGGTTGAGAGGAAGTCTGGACATCGTTAGTGATGGTTGGGTTACAAGGGAGGCGAAGCGTACCATCTTGTAGGTCTCGCCTGTTCCCATCTGCGAATCTCTTGACCCGCACGTTAAGCAAGCGTCTTCCCGGATGGAGGATTCCTTGGAGGTAATCTGTTCCTGTGATGGGGTTTTCTGCTGCGGTCTTGTCGACGGTGATGTTCTCCGGGTACTCGATTCCGCAGCCGCTGGTGAAGCCGTTGCCTGTGCTGAAAACTTCGAGGAACTGCTCGTGCGTCAAGGCCTTGCCGATTCCGTCCTCTGATCCGATCTTGCCAGAGAACATGGATGAAAAGGCGCGGTCGAAGTCGATGAGTTGTTGGGCGATTGTGTGACGTTCTTGATGGTATGTGTCGAGAACCGGGTCGGACTTTGCGGTCTCTAGTGGACCGGGGGTGAGCCCGTGGAGGGAGTATACGAGCTTCCAGGCGAGGTTGTACGAATCCATCATTGAGACGTTCATTCCTTGGCCGGCCTGCGAACTTTGTTAGCATCACTTCGAGAGCCTTTGAAGACGGACATACCTTGGGACTGTGCGTATGGCACGCATCACCGGATATGAACACCCGGTTAATGCCCTTTGAGTCCTTGACAGTAAATTGCCCGGAAACCCGCTGCCCAATCTGGTAAGCCGCCCACCAGTCCACCGCACCATCTTGCTTGGGCTTGATATAGTACGGCTTGAAGGCTTCGGCTGCATGCTGAAAGATCCCATCCAGCGTAACTTGCGCTCTGCGCGCCTTTGCACCCTCCTTCGTCTTCTGGTCTTCACCAGCCTCAATCTCGTCCTCCGGCACTTGAACATACAACCTCGTCAAGTAGTCCCCAGTCACAATCCTCTCGCGCGGAATAACCATAACGGACCCAGCGGGTGAATGAATCGCGCACCGCCGTCGAATATCCGGGAAATCAGTATCGATAACCAGATCGACAACGCCCCAGATGTGATCCGTCGACTCGCCCTCGAGTTCCAGCCCCATACACCGACGGACGTTGGAATGCGCACCATCCGCCCCAACCAGGTATTTTGAACGCACTGAGTACCGCACCTTCCCCCCACGTTCATTCTGAACCTCGACATGCGCAACAACCGGAAACTCTGGATCCCCCTCCTCATCAATCTTCACATCAAGCAGCTTCGTATTCCTCTGCACGCCACGCTTCGAATACCTCAGCAAATCCGTCTCGAGAATCCGCTCAATCCTTCCCTGATGAATCGTAACCTCGTGCTGAAACCGCGCAGGCACACTGACATCCGGCACAATCGACGTCCGCTCAATAACATCGCCCTCGGTCTTCCCCGTCGGATTCCAAAACGCGACCTCCTCCATGTGGCACCCATCATTCAGTATCTCGTCCGCGAGACCCAGCGATTTCAGGACCTCGAGCGTTCGCGGCTGCAGCCCGTCGGCCTGCCCCGATTTCAGTGTTCCTGGCTTCGCGTCGACGCAGAGGAGGGAGGAGTCGTCGAGGCCGTAACGCGCGAGGAGGAGGTTGAGCATGAGTCCGGCGGGGCCGGCGCCCACGATGACGACCTCATATTTCGTTTGTGCCGGCGCGTCGGGGTGTGTGTCGTGTTTTGGGAAGGCGGGGGAAAGGCGGGGTAGAGGGGGTGCGAAGGAAGGCAGGACGCGAAGTTCGCGCGAGGAGGCGGAGAATTCGGTGAAGACGGGCATGCTAAGTAGATAACGGGCAGCCGCCGCGAACCAGACAAAGCTAAGATCGAAGGTTAAAGTTGGAAAAAACAATGATTGTTTGCTCAGGTAATTGATCCTAAATATTTGAAGAGGCTGATATAAGAATAATTATATGGTGATCGACCGGGGCCGGAAAAACCCCCATATATATCCGTAGGGAGGAATTATTGAGGCCTGGCTCGTGAATTCCGCATTTTTATATCCGAATCCGAATCCAAGAATTGCCCAGGTGTTTCCAATGAATCTGCCTTGGTGATTCGGTCTGTTGGGGCTGCATTGCGACTGCCCAGGGGCGCTAGTTGATACTTGCAGGACGGCTAGGAAAGCAATTTCCGGGGTTGGGGCTGCAATGAGCCGCCTATGAGTGTGGAATATCAGCAGTATTCGATGGCTCAGGGTTTCAAAGGATTTGAACTTGGAGTGCATAATTTGCTCAATCAACTCGAATTTGACCTATGTAGATGAACTGTGATTTAAGAATCAATTTCGCCACGGTCTTTATAGCGACCCCTTGCAGCGAAGGGGAACTGTAGATCTCGCCATGTCACTGATATTGAAAACTCGCCTGCATCTCTCAATCGTGGCCTCCATGCCCAGTTCAGGGCTCCATAGGCCTGCAGCTCTGCTCTCGCCAGTTTCAAATACCCTGTGGATCATTTTCGAATGATGATGTTGATTCTGATTCGAAGAATGCCGGATATACGGATATAGTCGGATACTGTGGAACTGCCGGGGAAGGATTGGACAACCCCAGGCCACCTTAGCGAATGCGGGGAGGAGTATAACGTTGTACAACGAGAGCAAAAAAGCCTGACAAGACTGAAATTGTACTTTTTGTTTGGAATAAATAATCCCAGGAAATGTATATCACAATATCTACTAACCCTTTGCCCATCACAGCCAAGGACTACACCTTTCTTCCTTTTTTTGGGTCTCTAGCACATCTGGCTGTGCCTTGTAGACTATATATAGGGAGCTTCCAAGTTTCCCGACGTATACGTGTAGTAGGGTCTTGGACGAGAATATCACATTTACCCAGAATAAACCATGGAAGTAAAGCCACCCCCCCAACGATTCATACTACCATTTTCAAGTCTCTCCCTGAATCGTGATGGGCACTACAGGGTTTCTTCTCCCCTTTGAGGTCATAGTAACTCCCGTCTACCCAACTAACCAACCTCCAACCTCCAACCTCAGCGCATCATACGCACACACGTAGTCCTCGGCAACTCCGCCTCCTCAACACTTGCCGCATCCATCGGTAAACGAAGAACAAATAGATTCTCAGCTAGATGCAGCCTCTCCGCCGTGAACTAAACTTGTGCTCAAAGTTCAAGTAACTTACCGCGCTGCATATCCCGCACGAGGTACCGACGCTCCAGGGGATAACCCACGTCTCTACGCTGTCACCGTTGACTTTGGGTGTATAGGGTAGGTTGACCCAGTCCAGTCCGACTGCCTGTCTTTGCGCCTGCAAAGGAGATTGTTAGAGTGGCGGTCTTGCCCTTTAGGTTCGCTTGGCCGTGCGCGAGCTGGTGGGCGTCGAGGTCGAAGAGGATCGTCCAGTTGTTGATGCTGTAGACGGTCTCGTTGCGGGAGGTGTTTCCGACGTGAGAGAAGACACTCCAGTGGATGTAGTTCCAATCTTGGGATGGGTCGCTTTTGCCGATTCTGTATGTGACGCCGTTGGGGAATTCGGTTGGGAAAGCCCATATTGCCTGCATTGATGATAAGTACTCGTACATGTAGCGGGGGCTTTATGGCTTTCTCTTGTGCTAGGATATCTGAAGGAAGAAATACCCACCCAATACATCCGATACTCCTCGGGTCCCAGAATCTTGCTGGTATACGGCGCCCGCCCGTGCCTGAACTCTGCCGCTGACCTACCTGGAATTCCAATCCTCCATATCTCCTTCCCAACGCTCTCTGCTTGCCAATGGAATCTCAAGAGCTGTCCCCGCCCCTTGTTGTTCCGACGATACAACTCCACATCATCCTCAACAAACGTCCCAAACACCCGGTCCGTACAGACCGCAAGCCGATAAACGTCCTCCTTGACCTTCGGAATCGCCACCAGGCCAGTACTGCAGCGCATCCATCCTCTCGACATTGGATTCGGATAGACTGCCGCCTTTGGTGAAGTGGTGGTATTGTGGCCGTAGGTGCGGTCGAAGCCGTGCGTGACGTTGGGGCGGGTGCTGCTCTGGTGACCGCTGGATATGTAATTGTACTGCTGACGCGTTAGTTGATGGCATCGAACCGGAGAAGATAAGTAATAGGCAGCTCACCAGAATCACATCAACCATGATATCAAAATGAAGCGGCCCGCCATGATACATGACAGTATTATGCACAGGCCCGTACGAATCACCGTCCTGGCTCGTGACCCATCAGAGTACAGCCCATGCGCTTTATGATCGCGGCACTGATCAGTCCTTGACACATCCGCGTTGGAATGCAGGTACGTACCTGAGATTTCCGGCAAAGTCGACCACATCCGAGTACTCGACGAACTGCGCGAGATAGTTGTTGGGCACATATTGAACGTCTTGAGGGGGGGAGGCAGCATTCCCTGCGCCGGAATCATAATGCAGGACACATACACCTCAACCAACCAGTCAATTGAGCAATACTGGTTTCTGCGCGAGGGCGAGGCGAGCCTGCACATGTTCACCCGCGTCTACTACAACAGCGAGTCCCAGCCATTCCTCAACGGAATGGGCGAGACGAGGACTCTATTCCGGCCGAACTTTGCGCTGTGGACGCGTGAATGGCGCGAGTACTCGGATGTAGTCAGCGAGACAATGTCTGAACACACTCCGTGGTTGCAGCAGCCACTGTTTCAGGGCTGCTCGTCCCTAGCACCGGAGGAGATCGGAAAGAACCTCTGGTAGTGGAATGTGGAATCCGCACTGAAGCTGGGGATGGCCGTCGGCGGTAAACTCAAGGCGATTGCTGACTGTAAGGTACGCTTTGCCTTGATGAGATGTCTGCATGACATACTCGTGCATGCTAACTCGACTCGTTCACGAGTATATGGGTTCCGTTTGCTTCGACAGCGACGGAGCACCGCCTACCATAGCCTTCAATCTCCTGAGCCTCACTCATACAGAAGACTTTCTATCCTGCACGACCATATGGGGAACTACGCCTCGTCACAGGGGATTCAGTATGTGCTAGGCGAGACCGGATCCGTATCGGTATGTCTTGATCCCATAGAAACCTTTATACCTCTGCACTCCCGTTTCCTATCATTTCCGGGTCAGACTTTTTAAAGCTCAGCTTGGTTCAGTGCCACGGAGCCGGAGACGTCTCCGACACATACGCCGCCGCCGTCTGGGCAGTCGACTACCTCTTGTACCTCGCAACCCTCAAGGTGTCGCGCGTCTACTTCCACCAGGGAACAGGCTTCCTCTACTCCTCCTGGATGCCAATCACAAGCGAGACGGACGGGACACCGGGATTCCTCCACCCGCAATACTACGGTAACCTGCTGACCGCGCACGCGCTCGCAAGCACTACACAACAGGTTGTCATGCTAGCGAGCGAAACCTCTTTAACGGCATATGGGATCTACACCGCGGACGAGTCTAGCGCGATACAACATCGCACGGCTCATCCGCCTCCGACGCGTCGTCATCGTCAATCTCCAAGAATTCAACGTCACGCAGGGCGCCGATTCGAGACCGTACGTCGAGGTTAACTTGGAGAATCTGATGGGTCCAGCTTGTCGCGCGAGGAACGTCCAGGTCCGTCGGTTGACGGGGCCAGGTGCTGATGCTAAAGGCGGAGCTAGCTTTGCGGGCTTGACGGTGGATAGCAATGGGGCGCTGGCTGGGTGCGAGATAGTTGAGAGGTTAGGACGTGGTGTGAAGATGTTTGTTGGTGACATGGAGGCGGTTCCTATTTCGATTGAGGAGTAGTCTGGGATATTGATATCACGCACGTATATAAAGAGCGAAGGTCTCATTTCTGGAGGCAGGCAAGTGAGCAGTCAGAGTCCTTGGACATTGTTCTGAGTGATTCCAGTATTTTAAACTCTGGTAATAGAAATCCTGGAACATGGGGTTTGCCAACTTGTGACGAGCGCTCAAATCATCCCCGGTAAAGACGGCCTTCGAAAGTTGCTCTCGATGGATAATAACAAAGGTGAGAGTTGGTGTTGACGAGGTGGTGTCTCAGGCTGGTTATTGACCACCACGTGCCCGCTTGCTTGGAGCTTGTGTGGCTATTGTCATAACCACCTTCCGACACGATGTCTCCTTTTTCGCCTGGCCAACGCCTACACTGACAGTGAATCTCTCATTACTCTTAATATGACCACACTCGATCCTTGAATTGACTTTGGTCCTGGAAAGCTCACCGGGAACTGAAGGTCGCCACTTCGTAAGGCTTAAGCGAAAAACGTTTGGTGTGTTTGTGGCGGGGCCCCTCGAGAAAATCAACCAATAAAAGCCGATGAGAGGCATTTTTTTTTCGCAGCGATGGTACTGGCCGACTTCAAGTTGGAGCGACGATAAGGGGTGAGGAAATGCTCGGTTCTCATGACAGTCAGACTTGTTCTCAGCAGCCAATCATTCGTGCTTTCTCCGACTCCAAGCCCTGAAGGATTGTGCACCCCGCCTTTTGCCTCTGGGGTTGGGGGATTTCCGGGTCAGCACCCAATCTGGAAGTCCAAGACAACCGGCAAACTCGATCGAAGTCGTCAATTCTGACATCAAGACTCGGCTGTCATTCCCCTCGCTCATGATAAGCACTAGTCGAATTCGGATGTGAGCTCAAACGTTCATGCTGGGGTTTATCCGGCTGACATTGTGGCTTCGGCGTAATTCCGCGCTTCTGATTACAGTTTGACACCCAGATGAGGTAACCCGAGGTGCAATTCAGTCGATACGTGTCACAAGGTCCTCGTTCTGTCTGGCTTGCCATACGTATCGTATGCTGGGTACGTTTGACAGAAGCACGTTGCCTTCAAACAGGTTCTGCCCTATCACATCAATCGGATTGGGCAGACTTTCGATAGATGTAGCACCGCAGCAGTACCACCCCGTTGGCACGCATATACCCCTCTTTGCTGAAGGACCCGACTGGTCAGTCTTCTTTCACGGATTCCTCCAGCGAGGCAGTTGTTCAATGCCCATCCCTTCCGGAGTACGATTTCAAGTCCAAGCTTCCATCCCTTTTCCCCGCAATGGAGGCAAAAGGGGGATTTCCTGACCTCGGAGCCCTCAAGTTTGGAACCGAGGGTCCACCCTTCAAACCTTCTCAATCGCAGATTCGCATTTCCTTGCGCCTGCTTGACAAGACTCCCCTTCCATCGCTGATAACACTCCAATACATATCCCGCGTAATCGCAGTGGATCGCGCATCCCCCAGACCCAGCTTGCTCTCGGGGAGGTTACCCCTAAGACTCACGGGGAGGAGATTAAAAGGACTTTTGGTGATTTTGGTGCTTGGAAACCCGGAGACTCCGCACTTTTAGCTGGTCCAGGGGTCCACTGTCTCCAGCGAGGGCGCCATTTCGGGACTAGGGGGCAGACTTCGCCATATCTTTCTCGGGGAGGACGCTTCTCTCCGGGGTTCCCAGTTTTTCAACGACATCTCCTGATCCATCTCTCTTCAACACTCTTCCGTTATTTATAACGGGGCTCTTCTTTCGTCGGGACGCTTGTGTTTTGAGTTTGAGCCTTCGTCCACCAACCTTACTCAAGTTTCAAATCGCATATTGCGTACCAGCACAGCCATGATGAAGCGTCTATCTCGCGTTCTGGGCCGAAGCACCTTGGACCCAAAAGTCGAACAGCTGTCTGCAGTGCAGCCCCCTGTCGTATTGAACGGTGTGGAAGTCGCGACAGTGCAAACAGCACCTGCTGAGCCGTGGATTCTGGAGGAGCGCTCCATTGACGCAACTCGCCCCATGAGGGTCGTTGTCATCGGTTCTGGCATTTCAGGAATCATCGCCTCTATCCGTCTCCGACAGAGAATCGGCAAGCTTGATCTATGTGTCTATGAGAAGAATGCCGATATTGGAGGGACGTGGCTTGAGAATAGGTATCCAGGATGCGCTTGTGGTACGTGCTGTCCTTAATCATAGCACGACTGTTAGGAGACTAATTTTCGCAGATATTCCGGCCCACACATACCAGGCTACATTCGAGCCAAACAAGGACTGGTCAACCTTTTATGCCGCCGCGCCAGAAATTCACAAGTATTGGAAGCGCGTGTCGGACAAGTACGGCTGCGAAAAGCACATCCAGTTCAAGCGCCAAGTTGTGGGCGCGACTTGGGATGCCGCAGCATGCAAGTGGAAATTGCAGGTCAAGAACATTGACACTGGAAAGATCCTTGAGGACACCTGCGATGTCGTTGTCTCGGCTAGCGGTGCGCTGAATGAGTGGAAGTGGCCTTCTATCGAGGGTCTGCATGATTTCAAGGGGAAGCTTTTGCACAGTGCATGCTGGGATGAGAGTTATGATTATAGCGTATGTTGCAAGTTATCTATGTGATCACTGATGAGTGCGCTAATACTTGAAATAGGGCAAGCGAGTTGCTGTTATTGGAAATGGGTCCAGTGGAATTCAGATTGTGCCTGGGATGTTGCCCAAGGTCACACATTTGGACCACTATATTCGAGGGAAGACGTGGCTTTCGCCTACCTTTGCGCGCGAGCAGATCGATAAGCGTAATTCGGAGCTTGAGAACTGTGAGTTCCACACTCGGATTTTAACGGACATCTGCGCTAATTCTGTTCAGTCTCATTTACGCCAGAGGAGATCGAAGCGTTCAAGAAAGATCACTCAGTATACCAGAAATTCAGAAAAGGTACGACCCTCATCCAAATCGCAAGCTCGACATTCACTGATCCGATACAGAAATTGAGAAAGAGCTACAATCCGTGCACGGTGCCACGCTTGTGGGAACTCCAGAACAGCTGGGAACCACGGAATTCTTCACAGAGAACATGAAGCGCCGACTACGACGGAAGCCCGAGCTCGCCGACGACCTCATGCCCGCATTCCCACCAATCTGCCGTCGGCTGACTCCCGGCCCTGGCTACCTCGAGGCTCTGACTGACGACAAAGTCGACGTCATCTCAAGCCCCATCGTCAAGATCGTCGAAGATGGCGTCGTCACTGCCGACGGAAAGCACCATCCCACCGATGCTATCGTCTGTGCCACTGGCTTCGACACCACATTCACACCACGATTCCCCATCACCGGTGAGAATGGTCTGTCCCTCGCGAAGCGATGGGAGGAAACGCCGGAGAACTACCTCTCGCTTGCTGTGGATGGGTTCCCCAACTATTTTATCTGTCTTGGACCCAATGCGGCCCTGGGTGAGGGGAACCTGTTGCTTCTTATTGAGAAGGAGATCGACTACGTCACCTTCTGTCTACAGAAGATGCAGCGCGATAACATCCGGGCGATGCAGGTTCGCAAGGAGGCTGTGGAGCGGTTCAGAAGGCACTGCGACCAGTACTTCTCGCGAACGGTGTTTAGCATGGAGTGCCGCAGCTGGTACAAGGGCGGTTCCTTGAATGGGCGAATCACAGCATTGTGGCCTGGTAAGCTGCCCCTGCTGATCTGATTATCGAATTTAAATACTAACAAGGGAACAGGCTCTTCTCTCCATGCAATGAAAGCCCTCGCTTATCCTCGGTGGGAAGACTACACTTATGAGTATGTCAATGACAACCCCAACGGCTGGATTGGTGACGGATGGGCCGAGGACGAGCGGAATAAGATCATCAACGTCGACTACCTGGACGACGACCAGATTGACTTTCCCACGGCTGTGATTGCAAAGGCGAAGGAGAGCGTCATGGAGCATGTCAACGGGGTCAATGGTGTCAACGGTGTCAACGGCGTGGCGCATTGAGTGTGTTTGTCTTTTAGCGTGTATATAAATGTGCTTGGATCTCAATATCAACTATTACCCTGAATGCCAGAGGTGTGAACTTGCAAAGAACTCCCAAACTTCAGTTCAAGTTGGTACGTTGGCCAGATTGAGGCATCCGGTGTGCTGGGCATCAATTACATAATACATACGGTAAAATACCTGACTGTGGGTAACGGGAGTTCGTCCTCCGCAGTGCAGAACCCCTCGGACTCCACCTCCACGCCCCCAATTACGAGTCCGTTACCGCACCCAATGAATAATAATATGCTAGACTGCAGACTTCTGGCGTTTTCTTCCAACTCCGTCGCCAAAGAATCCCCGAGTCGCCACTGACCTGAAGCAGACAACGAGTCGAGTTGGGTCCCATGGATGAAGCACAAGTGTGACAGGCTCAGAGCAAGCCACGGTTCTCCCCCGCTTCCCGACAAGAGACTCGCTCACGTTCCCTCGAGTCTTAATTAATTCCCCCTCCCCGTGGTGGTGTCGGGTTCCCCCTTCTTTACCCCAGAATTTCCGACTCCCCCCAAAAAAGCTCCTCCCCGATGCATCATCTCAGACCCTCATCATGAAGCCAACCAAGCACTTTTGCTGCACAATCTGCCAGCGGGGTTTCACCCGCATTGATCATCTGAAACGGCATCACCTCCGGCGTATGTGGCTGCCGGCTATTGCTTGTCTCGCTCGCGCCCAGGCTAACTCCGAATGCCATCCCGATAGACTCTGGCTTGAAGCCTTATTCATGTGTTTTCTGCAACGAGTCTTTTGCTCGGTGGTATGTTGCCTCGCTGGTGGTTACTTCAAGTAGTGATGTGCTGATGGCTGTAGTGATAATCTTCGCGATCACTATACAGACTGCGCCAAACGTGGCGACCGGGAGATCCCCGAGACCGGCCAACGGGGCCGCAGACGACATGCTTGCCAATCAGTGGGTGTACTCATCCTCGCTCGGATCGCTTACAGACTACTTACTGTCTTAGTGTACGTCGATGAAGCTTCGCTGCGACGGCCAAAGTCCATGCGGTTCATGCGTCAAGAGGAATCTCGACTGTAACAAAGAACGGCAGAAGCCGACCGCGAGTCCTGAAATCGGCTCCGGTAAGTATTTCTTGTCAGTTTTCGGACTCGGTCTGACCCTGCGTAGATACTGCTTCTTCAAAGCATGAAGGATATGATCGTCCTTCGGATCGAGGCTCGATCAAGTTTCTCCTCAATGGAGGTACAGATAGCTTTACGGAGGACTTCCTCCTGCCTCCGCGTAGTGATCGCACTCGTGGACTTGAGTACCATCAGCAGAAAGAAGAGGCCGAGAATTCACTGATGGCGTACCCCGCCGAGGGAGATCCCAATGCTTTCGCGCCGGCATTCGTTGAGCTAGATCCCAACAGTCTGACTTTCTTCCATGATACCTTCCTCGACTTCTTCAACGGGCCTTTTGGGGAAATGCACAAATCAATCGTCGACCCTTACGGTGGGATGATGGACTACCCGACAGTTCCTACTCCTAACACTGATCCCGCTCTCGCCTTCCCCGGACAACAACCGTTCGAGCAGGAAAGGCCGTACGCGACCGCCATGATCCAGGCGATCTTATCGAGGGCATGGTCGGTGCCTCTCGACCCCAAGGTCCACGAAGAAATATCTACCAACCTGACCTTCCTTCTTACAACAGCGCGAATCCAGAAATTCATCAATCTCTACTTCAAATACTGGCACTCGAATTGCTCAATCATACATATGCCGTCTTTCAACCCCGAAGTGGTTGCTCTGCCCTTATTGACGTCGGTCGTGTTCATGGGGGCAATGTACACGAAAGACGAGCGCGAGCTATACGCCGCCAAACGACTTCTTGACTTTGCCGAGCTCTACATTTTTTCTAGCGATATCTTTTCCTGCGAATATGAAGTGGCGGCGACGATCTGCGGGAGCCGGAATGTTGAGAATGAAGCTCACGACTGGCTGCAGTTTCAGAACTTCCAGGCTGGCTTTTTGATGGTCGTGGTGCAGTACTGGGCTGGCGGTCGGAAGTCGACTAGTCGTGCTATGGAGAATCGGTTTAGTGAAGTTGTCAAGGTAACTTCCTCCTTGAACTCGAGTTTTGCTTTTACTGACTAGTTTAGGTCGCACGTCGGATAGGACTCGTCCAGTATCAGCACACCCCCGAGGATGGAATTGACGAAACACTATGGATTCAGAACGAGTGCCGCATTCGGTAAGTAGACCCAACTCCATGTCTTTGATTGTCACCCTGACTATCTAGCAACATGAATATCATCTCTCTCCTCGACTGCGCCTTTTCATTCTACCAAAACTACCCTTGCCGCCTCTCCCATACAGAATTACAATGGGACTTTCCCTGCCAGGAGTCCGTCTTCGCCTCCGAACACCCATTCGCAGAACCCGGGTTCCAAGTCTCACGAGGCCTCACACTAGGCGAGGCATTCAGCAGCCTATTTGAAGAAAACAGCGGTGCTGAATCGTCCGCTGTCCCAGATACAATCGCAAACCTCACAGTACTCGACATGTTTGTCTTAATCCACGGTATCTACTATCCCATTATCCTCTCCCACCTCCAGAAAGCTAATAAATCCAGTATTATACGCCTTTATCAACACGCACATGACTTGCCTCGCTCCTCTCCTCCGCAACACCGTAAGAAAACAATTCCCAACCTCGACCGGCTCAGGGAAACGACGACAGTCTGTCAATCAAGAAGACTCCACATTAATCCCAATCCGCATGGCCTTAACACGGTGGCGAGACCACTGGCTAACACTGCGCAACACAGTATCATCGCATGAATGGGCGTCCATGGGCTTCTTCAAGAACGGGTACAATTTCTGGCTCGTCTCGCAGCTCCTAATTACGAAGAAGGAGAGCGTGGATGTTGTGATGAAGATGGAGGTGCGGTGCGAGGATAAGCTGGAGAAGCTCAAGGTCCTGCTGCAGGATGAGAATGATTGATGATCTATGTATAATGCGTATATCCACTGCGTGACCTTTCTATCTTTCGTCTCTATTTCTTTGTTTCCTTCCTCCTCATCTTTCTTTGCCATTTTGCGAGCGGAATTGAATAGAGTAAGATGGGTTGGCTGGTTATATCACTATTATTGTACGGTATCATATCATTTCAAATCAGACCAAACCCACACATAGACTATGTATACCGCAATACATTGCAGAGTCATCCAAACCTCGTACTTTCAATTTCATACACATTTCATTCATATCCATTCAAGCATACCCCAAGCTCCAAAAATTCTCAATATTCCTCCCCGTATCCTCATCCACGTACGCCGGTGGCTCCGCAAAGGTTACATGCTCCCCATGCAGCTCCGCAATCTTCCCCGTAAGCGAAGGGTCGTCGACAAACTGCTGGGCGGCCCGCTGAGCCGTCGACATGGGCGTCAGCACCATTGTCTTGAAGAGGTCGGAGCTGGGGGCGATGTTTGTCTCAATAACAGCAGGCGCGAACCCGTTGATCTGGATCTGTTCCCTTTCTAGCGGTCGAGCGAGGGAGCGGACGAGTCCGATGACGCCGTGCTTTGTTGCCGAGTAGATGGGTGCCATTGGGAACGGGTAGACGCCGGCGTTTGAGGCGGTGCAGATGACGCTGCCCTTTGAGTTGTTGACCGGGGTGTTTTTTGATATGTAGTGGAGGGCGAGTTTTACACCTGTACTCGGTCAGTCATAATTACCCTCAAGATCACCGATAGTTACTCGTAGTAATGAAAAGAGCAGGAGGAGGAAAGGGAAACCTGGGGAGGAGAAGACATACTATAAACAACCCCGACAAAATTCACATTGATTGTCGCAAGCTCCGGCTTGGTCAACTTCCCATCATTCTCCGGCAAAAGCGATCCCTTCTCCGTAATCCCCGCATTCGCAAAGACGACGTCGACGCGGCCCTGCTGTGCGAACACACGCTCAAATGCCGCCGCCTGGCTCTCCCAGCTCGACACGTCGACTTGCTCGAAACTGAACCCTGTCGAGGGAAACTCGGTCTGCAGTTGCGAGACGATGGCGTCGCCGGTTGTGCTGTTGATGTCGAAGATGGTGATGTGTGTGTTGGGTTGCGGGGCGAATTGGCGCGTGATGCCCAGGCCGATTCCTGAGGCGCCGCCTAGAGAGGGGATTAATTTTCTTTGTCCTTTTGCACATTCCTCTGCTTCTTCCTCCTCACTTTGTTGAGTTTGAGGGTGGAATTACCTGTGACAATGATGCTTCGCTTGGTGGACATTCTGATTGCTCCGATACCGGTACTGACTCGTTTACTTCTAGTAGTGTTACCTGGGCAAGAGTGTTCCCCCAGCAAATGTTATGTATGCAGGACGTGCGCGAAACTGCGGAAATCCTCCGAGTCCGAAGCCCCTCTTCGCTTTTTCAGCAAAATGTGGGATGGGGGAATCCCGATATTGAGTCAGAGCCTTACGAATTGGAGTCGAGGGCAGCAGGAATCATACGGAGGAATGGTCATGCAGCGATTGGATCGACGATTTGCAGCAGGGATCCTGAATAATGGACGCTCGCTTGTTTTCGCTAGATTCATGTCGTCGCCACTTGTCTAGCTGAGTTTGTGGTTTGGCTCGGTCTGTGGAGATGCAGCTGGCGAGTCTGGCTGGGTCCGAGTCTGAGTCCGGGGAGATGAGGGCAGCCCGCGCTCTGGGTCCGGTGGGCCTCGCCGTCCACGTTTTCGAGTCAGAGGTGGCGATGCTGGATTATCTTGAATGATGGATGCAAGTACGTACTCGTCGATAATCGCCAGGGTGGTCAGCGGATTGCATCTCTGATCATCACATCGTCGACGGCTCCCACATCACCCCGGAAATCCTCCTCCCCGTGGGGAATCGGAATCCCCGGGTGTGCTTCTCCGCAGCCCTGTCTCCTATCTTGTCCTGTTCTGGCTCCTCTCCTTAACACTGGGTGAGCTAAAAAGGCAAAAGGGTTTGGAGTCGAGGCTTGACGTTCCCACCTGAGCTCCCCGACCCCCGGCGATCCTATTTTATCCGCCCTCCACCCACCCCGGCCTGTCACTTTCTCCAGCTTGCTGATTTGATTTTTCTTTCTCTATCGATTGGCTTTGCTTGTACAGCTTGGTACAATTCAGAGCAAAATGCCTCTGGGAATCCTCGAAGACACCAAGCTGGAGAACGTTCCGGGCACTGCGCCCCTGAACGAACTCGGCCACGACACCACCTACACCGGCATCGACCCTGCCTTCCTCAAACATGACAAGACCGGCGAGATCGTCCTCGTCCCTCAGCCGTCGGACTCGCCCAATGATCCCTACAACTGGCCGCGCCTGAAGAAGGAGCTCTTCACCATCACCTTTGGCTGGGGCTGCGGTTGTACAGGAGGTGAGCATGACACCAGCATTCGACGCGTCAGCGCGTCCCAACACAAAATCTAACATTCACAGCCGTTGGCCCTCTTCTTGGTGCAGCCTTTGTCCCCCTCGCCGCAGACTTTGGCGTCCCCCTCAACACCTTCGTCTCCGGCGTGCAAGGCGGCATGATCGCCGCCATCGCCGTGGGCAGTCTGATCTTCAACTGCCTGGCCGTCAAGTACGGCAAGCGGCCCGTGTACCTGATCACGACGCTGGGCATGATGGTCTCGTGCTTCTGGGCCGCGGCGGCCAAGAGCTTTGCCTCGCTGGTTGCGGCGCGTGTCGTCTGTGGCCTGTGCATGGGGCCGTTTGAGGCGCTGGTCCCGGCGTCCATTGCGGACGTCTGGTTTGTGCATGAACGTGGGTTTCGCACTGCGGTTTTTAATTTGGGCGTGCTTGGTGGGATTAATCTTGCTACGCCGATTGGTATGTACTTGACTTTCTTGCGCTTGGGGGTGGTTGGTTGACTGACTGCTTGTAGCTGGTGCGGTTATCGAGTACGGAGACTACCAAACCTGCCTCTACGGCATGGGCGGTGCTTTTGGCCTGGCTTTGATCATGGTCATCTTCTGGATGCCTGAGACGGCTTACGAGCGGACAGACGCCCTGAGCATCGACACTGGCCACGATCTGGTACTGTCCTACCTCATACCCATATCAAACTCAGTCACTAACGATTGCAGACAAACCTCGAAAACAAAACCGACACAAAGCACCTCGAAGCAACCAGTCCTCCCATCGTCAACTCCAGCGCCGAAGAACCAATCTCCTACACACGCTCCCTCCTCCCCTACAGCGGCTACGTCAACCACATCTCCTTCTGGAACACGCTCATCCGCCCCTTCTACCTCATCGCCTCCCCCGCCGTCTGCTGGGCCGTCGTCCTCTTCACAACCTGCATCTCCTGGCTCGTCCTCATCTCCCTTACAATCTCGCAAATCTTCTCGGCGCCACCGTACAACTTTTCCGTCGGCGCCGTGGGCGCCACAAACGTTGCCTCGTTTGTTGCTTCATTGATCGGAACCCTCGTCGCAGGGCCCCTCGTCGACGGCGTTGCAACCCGCCTCGCAAAAATGAACAAAGGAATCTTCGAGCCCGAGTTCCGCCTCCCCATCATGATCACCTACCTCCTCTTCACCGCAACCGGCTTCTTCGCCTGGGGCCAGTCCCTCTACAACCTGGACCCCTGGCCCATCCCCGTAATCGTCTGCCAGGGCCTCATCAACCTCGGCGTGCAACTGGGGACCACAGGTGTGGTGACGTACGTCGTCGACTGCCACCGCGAAAAGGCGGGCGAGGCCTTTGCGACGATGAACTTTATCAAGAACCTGTTTGCGTTTGGGCTGACGTTTTATGTTAATGGGTGGATTGAGAGTCAGGGGGTGCGCAATTGCTTCTATACCATTGGTGGCATTACCATTGGGGTCACGCTGCTCACTGTGCCCATGTATATCTGGGGGAAGAGGGCGAGGAGCTGGGTGCATCGGCATCGGATCGCGGACAGGCTGTAGTTTCTCCCTTTGCTCTGGTCCTTGCTTGCTGGCTGTCTATCTGGCCTTGGTAGGTATGTACCTTGGCTTTGGCTTGGCTTTGGCTTTGGCTTGCAAATGGTCGTGGATAGCTAGTTGTCTTGTCCTGATACTTCTACTTTTGGTTTCGGTGGCGTGGAGGGTTGGGTGGTTACTTTCTTTTTCTTCCCTTCTTGTACCTCGCTTACCAGTCTCTGGTATACTAATCAATATAAATACAATTACAACCTGCGAAGCATTGTATCGAAACCTCATCTTCTTGGATTATAGTTCAAGTTGTCGCTATCCTAGCCCTATATAACCACCACCTCCTCCTCCTCCACACCAAAAAAACAACTCTCGCTCCCACTTTCCAACTACCCAGATGTACAGTTCACCTGCAACAAACTCTCATCAACCTATCCCAGCATCATACTCGTTAGCATCAATCCCACGAACCAGTCGGATCAGAATCAGAGAGGAAACCACTTACATTCGTACAAACAAACTCATTCGTCCCACTGGGACTAAGCACATCGATGTTCTCAGCATAGATATTCGAGCAGACCTAGAGTTGTCGGTTAGTGATCTGGCCCTTTTGTTTGCCTCGCTTCCAATGTTGTTCAAGGAAGCGCGACATAATAGGGAACGGACGGGGAAGACATACATCCGGACTCGAACAGACAATTGTTCCCACATTCGGATCATGCTTATCCGAGGTCGTCCCAAAGAGGTTCCGGAAGTGCACGTCGGAGATTGTGAGGTTGCTCTATACGGTTCCATTAGCACGTCACCACTCCACGACGGCTATCCAAAAGCAAAATTGAGGGTGAGGGTGAGGCAACGAACCGGATACTCGTTACACAGCGTCAAATTCTTCTGCCCATAGCACTGCGTGACCTCGATCGCCCAGTCGACGTTCTCGACATACATGGTGTCGTACGTGATGTTGGAGACGGAGCCTGAGCCGCCGCCGCCCTGCAGGTCCTCGGACATGGCGGACGAGACGCCGGGCCAGACCTTGATACGGGCCATGTCCTGTACTCGCTTGTTAGTTGTGGTTCTGGAGGGAAGGAGGGAAGAGAAGGGTTGGGAAAGGAAAGGGAGGTGTGGCGACGTACAGAAGCATTGTACATGGAGATATTGTAGACAAGGATGTTCTTGACGATGTCGACCTCGCCGACGTACTGGCCCAGCGAACCAACAGAGATACCGTGGGAGCCGTTGCAGTGCAGGTTCTGGACGAGGATGTCGGTGCTGTTTGGTTTGAAGGAGACGCAGTCTGTTCATCGCTTCATCAGTCCACTTTCACCACCCAAGAAATAACAGGATAGGGAGAGGAGGAGGAGGAGGACGGAAAGGGCAACGCACCATCCCCATTGTTGATAACCGAATTCTGAATAACAATATTCCTCGACCGATACGTATCCCACCCATCCGTATTCTTCGCCTCATGCTCACTACTGCTATACCCGGAGATATCAATCCCGTCAAAGAGGACATCCGACGAGTTCGCAACGAGCTGGTACCACTGCGGCGAGTACCGCAGCTTCAAGGGCCCAATCGTCCCGCCATGCAATCCAATAACCCCGAACAGGATTGGGCGAAGGATGAGCGGGTCCTCCGCGTACAGGTCGTACCACACCTGCCCGTTCCCGTCGAGGGTGCCCCCGCCGTAGACGTTGACGTCTTCGCCGCCGAGGTTGAAGAAGGTCGTGGCGTTTTGGAATGTGTGCTTGAACGAGTTGGCTTGCCAGTAGTCTGTGTCTGGGGTGAAGGTTATGCGGCCGAGGATTTCTTGTTCCAAGTATTAGCTTGTCCATCCCTACCACATATTCAAGGGAAAAGTCATACCCAAATCAACATTCTTGAGAAAAGTAAGATCCAGCGCCGTGCCAATGGTATACTCCTTATCGGCATCGAAGACGACCTTGCCGCCCCGGTTACACTTGTTCAATGCTGAGAGGATGAACTTCGAGTCGTCGCGCGAGCTGTCGCCGTGGCTGCGAACGTGGCAGACTTTCTTCCTCGGGTGGCTGTGGGGGAGAGGTCGGAAGGGAGGCTTGGGGCCCACGGCGTCGTTGCGCGCGCGTGTGAAGTGGCCGTCGACTGCTGTGCCTAGACTGAGTAGGCTCACCGTCGAGGTGAGGATGTGGGAGAACTTCATTGTTCGGCAGGGCGGGAATTGACACGGCCTGAAGCTGGAATGTTGAGCTGCGCTGCTGGATGGAAAGTGTGGGGATGCAATGCGCCTTTTATATTGCTTCTGCTGGTGCTCCTCCTCTTCCTCCTAGTCAATTGTGCTGCAGCTGCACCATCTCGCAGTACGTAACCGGCGGAGAAATCACCCCCTCATCCGTACTCATTTTATCCGGGGAAAATAGCCAAATCCTCCTCGGTGCCAAAGAGTGTGGGGATTCAAGCTCAGAAGGAAGCTTGGAATTGGTTGTCAAGAAAATGGGGATGGGTTGTAGGAGCTTAGCTGGTCTTTGCTGGACTGTGATAGGAGGGATAATTATGCTCGAAATACCCCGGACGCAGCGGAGAATTCCCCAATGTGTACGCTTTGGGTAGAGAATTGGATGATCGGCGCGCTGAATGTCCGGTTGGTTGGTAATCTACCTGCGACTGCTAACTAGTGTTGGTGCTGCTGTTGGTATGAGTAGGTACGTTGGCCGGGTGGGCCGCCCTATACGGAGTACAATCTAGATGGCTGATAGATACTATGGGTACTCAAGAACAGCTCGCAAAGAGTTATATCACCGCACAAGTCGCAGATAAAGATGGTGAATATATTGACATTGTATACCTCGCACTCTACATCGTACATCTAAGTGTGCTTCTTCACAGCCTCCACAGCATCCTTAGCAACAGCCTTTGCCGAGTCCGCAATCTCGTGCTCTAGATCCTTAGCGGCCTCTTTTGCCGAGCCGCCTTCCAGGCTGCGGCGGTAGTTGAAGATACGCGTGACCTGGACGACACCAACGCATCCGAGGAAGAAGTTTACGGCGGCGAGGCTGACACGATTAGTAACATGCCCGCGAGGGGGGGGGTTGAGGTCGAATAGCACGTACAGGTAGTTCTTGGGCTTGATGATCAAGCACCAGCGGGTCCAGATGGCGCCGGTGGCCGTGAGAGCACCGTTTTGCGTCAGGGAGAGCTTCTCGGCGGGGCGCTGGAAGTCGGAGATACCGGCGATGACGAGAGCCCACTATCCGTTCATCAGTATTGTCCAGGTGGTCTTGTATTCATTCCAATTTGTTGTCCACGCGGTCCATCCAATCGATATCTTCGAGCGTGTTTAATCGGAGTCTGGCAAACGTACCTTCATAACGGGGGCCCTAAGAGTCGGTCGTTAGCACATATCCCCACCAAACGATCAATTGAATCTCGAGAGCATACCAGAAATGCACCGTCTTCAGCCCAACAGGGCTGTTCCACATGCGCTGGAAGGTGCTCTGCTGCTCAGCAGCAGCGGCATCCGAACTCTGAAAGCGGCGACCGTATCCCCCCGGCCGGCGGAAAGCGCTGCGGAAGGCCGCGCGCGAGTTTTGGAAGAAGCGAAGACCAACGCGAGACGTCGACATGGTGAGTGGAGTGGAGAGAGGGACGAGACAAAGTCGGAGTTGTGACGACGGTGACGAAGCAAGCTTTCTTGTTATCAGTCAGAGCCGACGTCGGCGGCTTTGTTCCTCCGCCCGGAGTTTGTCGAGGCGGCGCGGCTGTTGCCGGCTGAGGTAAGCGGTGAACCGCGACTGACAATCCCGCTTGACCACATTGGTTCGTTGCTGCAAAACGACGGGACTTGACCTCGACTGAACCACCAAGCTTCACGCTGCGATCCCAATAAAGTGGCATTGAGTGCCTGGGCTGTTGATTCTTCTTTCTGTGTGCTTTTTGAATTCGGTTGAGATCCCGCCGCCATGTCCTCCAAATACGTTTTCACAAAGGGCCTCAAGGAGCTGCGGTTCCTCTTTTGCCAGACCTCTGAGCACAGCGCTGCGACACGGTGAGTTATTCTTTTTCTTGCTTCGAAAGAAGGCTGGCTAATTGATTTGTTTAGGTCCTTCCTCCTCCGCGCCTATCCCACCATGAAGAAGCACAACCCGCACACCCCGATCCTCGTCCGCGAGGCCTCCGGCACCCTTCCACGTGTCTACGCTCGATACGGTACGTCTGACAAAGCAATTCGAGTTATACGTGTAAAGGAGGCTAATAAGCGACTGCGATAGGTTTCGGAAAGGAAACGGAGGAGGCTCTGAGCGGTAAATGCCCCTCCCCCGATCGGACACAACGTGAGAAATGCATCGCTAATCATCGGTTAGGCCTTTCGGATCAGCAGATTGAAGAAAAGATTACGCAATTGGTCAAGGCATCCTCATAAATAGAATCGACGCGTCGTCTGTCATGTACCGCACCGGCTGTCGCCACTGTATCTATACTATATCCGAATGAATCCGTTGGCCGTCTTTACAAGGGAATGATAATATGATGCGATACCTTGAATATTTACATTGCTATGCTATATATGGATCAAATGGTTGACAGGAGATGGTCGGTTGTTGATGGCTAACGGTCACAGCGCGCTGGCATTGGCGACCTCGCCGAATCTAAACTGCGCCCAGCTCATGCTCCCCTCTTTCAGCGTGAACAGCCGCTTCCCTAGATCATCCCCGGCAGCGCCCGCCCCCACGTGGATAGGCAGGAGGTGGTCAAAGGTCGGGTGCGCCTGTCGGGCATCTCCGCGCTTCAGCAACTCGGTAAGAGCCTGCGCCCTCTCCGTCGGCGAAGTCGTCACAGCATCCTTTAGCGCCTCGTCGAAACTGACGGTATACGGCATCGGCCGTGGGTTCCCAAAGGTGAATCGCAGATCCCGCAGGTTGTGCACGGCCATGCCGGATACGATGATAAGGATGTTTTCCTCGCGGAGTTTCTGGACCGCCTTTCCGAGTCGGAAATGCTGCATGGGATCTTCGCTGTTGAACAGGGAGACCTGCACGATCGGGACATTTAACGGATTGGACTCGGGTTCAAATGCTGCGTGGTCGAGGTTAGCAATCATTCTCGTTCTGTTGCATCTGAACAGGTTGGCGACATACCGCACTTGAAACTGGCCCAGACACCATGGTCCAGCCCCCTCTTGACACCCTCAGCCTTGATCCCCGCCTCCTTGAACGCATCAAGCACCTTGGTCGCAACCTCTTTGCTGCCGACGTTGGGATACTTTTCCTCGTAGTAATGGCTTGGGAAGCCGTAGAAGCTGGCAATGGCAATCGTCAATAAACTGTCTTTCACAGCCACCCTACCCCGAAACCAAAACTCAATTTCGCGAATGTTTTTTACTCACTCGTAAATCAACTCGGTCATCTCCGCCGTATTCACCTGCACCGTATCGCGGCCCGCCTGCCAATGCGCCGAAAACACCACGACGGCCCGCGGCTTGACCTTGGTCGTGATCTCGCGCCCGATCTTGCCCAGCTCCTTGTAAGCCGGGTGATCGACGTCGTACATGATGTTTGGCTAGAAAGCAGTAACAACAAAGTCAGTCGGGTATCTCTAACATGCATAACCAGATCATGGGCCGAGCAATACGTACCCCACCATGGCTGAGGAAATACACCGGGGTCCTCATATTATCTCCCTGAATCCGTACGTCTCGCGCGCTACGCGTAGTATCAAGCCCAGCAACGGAACCCAGCTGCCGACGGGCCCAGGACGTGGGGACGAAGCGTCGAAGCCCGAACAGATTGGCGGTAGGGGTGCTGTGCTCGCTGTCGGTCGCTGTAACCCCGAAGCCGAAGATGAGAGCTAGCGAGATTGCGACTGCTAGGGTTAGGATAGAGAGCAGGGGTATAGACGATCTCTCGGTGTCGGTGTCGCGGTGTGGTGGTGGTGGTGTTGGTGTTGGTGCAGAAGAAGGCATATATATGGTAACCTTGAAGCCGTCACAGGTGAGAGGGAAAGCGAAGGATCTACTAAATACATATATGTACCTCCCGTCCTGGATGCCGAAAAACGTCCAATGTGATTGGTGGACAGTGACTCTGGGAGGAAAAGCTGCAGCCGGAACCACATATATAGTTCCAGTTCCTGAAGTTTCTTCTCTAGCAGGGAATTGTCATCAATTGTCAGACGATTCGGATTTGGCTGGTTCGTGGATTCCTGGACGGCTTCACATTTGTCACAGAGCGGAATGTGCGGAATTGCTCCCTGCATTAGTCATCTGATCCATGAGCCTCAACAGTCAACTTTCGACATCCCCACAACAACCACTTGAACGATCCTGTGATTAGTAGTTGCTTGGGAGCATCAGGCCTCACGACGGAGAAAATCCTCGTCAATGCGCTCATGTCATTGATAGAGCCTTCAAGGCCTGGGAAGCTAGAATCCTGCCTGCTCTCACGGGGCGGACCACACTCGACGTCCAGAGCTCCGTCCACGTTGTCAACCACCGTGCAAACAAACAAGCATCCACGACACCAGCACCAGCAAGAGCACCAGAAACTGGAGTCCACTTGCCCCAAGACCCAGAGCAATCCTGCCAGCTGCGACTGCACGCCTCGGCTTCACCCGCAGATGTTACCCCCGGCGGAGTAGGTATGCATCCCATACTATACGGCGGGGCCATGGCATCGATGGTGTGGCATGGTGTTAACCACCTGCAACACGCTAATTCTGCGGTTTCGGACTCGGGCGGGTGTGCATGTCACAGGTTCTGGTCGAGAGCCCCCTCTCTTTTCGCCGGGGAAGAGGTTAGTTAGGTCTTTCCATATATGACCTGAGCACCTGCCATTGAAACGTCGCGGGATGAAGCCTTTTGGGGTTCCGTTTCAATCTGGGTTATACCCCGTGCTGTCACTGCTGGTTGAGACAGTGCTAGACAGATCAATCCCGTGCCAATCGTGGCAGAGACTGTTCTACTACGTGGTAGAATTGAGGTGGTTCGGTTATTGCACCACCTCGTTTAGGCATTGAAGCAGTTCAGACCTTTCGAGGAGAACCACGGTAGTAGCTATGTTGAACCCGTCGGGGGCTTTCCTCTCAATGATAGCAAGTCTCGTCCCCTCTCGTCTCGGATCAAGATGCGGATGAGGATGAGGATGAGACCGCGACGCGTGCACGGCGCAAATCACTAGAGCCTTCACCCCGGCAAACCAACGTATATAAAGATTGCCTACCAGGCCCCGGGCCTGCCGGGACATATCTTTGCAAGGGATAGCTAGACCAGGAGAGCAGCCCCTGGCCGTTTACGCAAGGAGATCCCTGCTTGCAGGCATCTGTCAACTAGAGCAATACTAGGCAGTACTGACTGTGCAGAGGATCAACAGGTCGCAAATCAATGCGTGTCCTGCCCTACCATATATGCGTACCAACCAGACCAGACCAAAGCAGACCCGTCTTACCCGTCTGCGCGAGACAAGGACATCGTAATGGATAGATAGATAGGGGCATGAGGTGGTACATAGGCAGGCCGGTGCTTGGTTCTTCGAGCGATCGATCGATCCCTCACCGAAATTGCTCCTGCGCACAATGTATGGATATCTATTTGTTTATCAGCATCCGAGTGGGCTCGGTTTCAGCCCTGTACATTAGAAGGGCTCTAAACCGCCTCTCGACCTTGTATACCCTCCCTCGGCTTCGCTATCCCATCCCATCCGCAGCCGCCTGGCCACCGAGGCAGACTCGCAAGCTCTGCCGTCCTATACAGTAACCTGGTTGGACGCCCGTTCCACCACTCCACAAAGGCACGTCATCTTCCGAATAAACGGTGCTAGCTCTGTGGCTCGTGTGTGGCACGGACAAGTCTTTGACTAGATGTGCTTATACTGACAGGGCGCGAAGCAAGATGGCTTCAGTTGGTGTCCTGGACTTGGTCTGTGCCTTGTAAATGATGCATGGCAAGAAAATCAAGGTCTGCAGCAAGGCCTTTAGACTCTATCACCATGGCCAATGGCAATTGCTGGATCGTATTGATTTTGGCTGTGCAGAGTTTAGAAAGAAGACCAGTCAAACCAATGCGATGGTGGGTACGTCAAGACATTAAGGTTCTACCAGGACATCTACCGCGACACGAAGAGTCTACTGGACAAAAGATTTACCAAGATGGAATAGAGTATAAATTAATTCATTCAGCATGAAGCATCAGCATGGTCAGACATGATGGACATGATACATGGCTATGGTATATGTGATATCCTGATAGGTGAAATCAAGACTGTATTAAACTAAAAACCACATTCGACGCGCGAATGGGACAGGTAATTGTCCGGACATCTAAACCTTGTCGGCAACGTCCTCGACGTTGGTGGCAACGCTCTTGTCCGTGAGGCCCATCTCGGCAGCAAAGGTGCCGTGAGGCTTCCACTTGGCAGAAGTGCGGGGGGTGGTCTCCTCCATCATCTTGTCGACCTGCTCGAGGGTGAGACCCTTGGTCTCGGGGATCAGGAAGTAGGTGTAGACGAAAGCGCAGGCGCACAGAGAGCCCCAGATGAAGAAGACACGCGACTTGAGGTTGCCCTTGTCAGAGTCGACCATGTAAGGAGTGATGACGGCGATGATGCAGTTCCAGAGCCAGTTGGAGGCAGTGGAGAGAGCGACACCGCGCGAACGGATGGGAAGAGGGTAAATTTCGCCAATAACGACCCAAGCGCCCGGACCCCAGGTGGAGGCAAAGAAGACTGCAGGGCGGTTAGTCTAGTTCGTGATCAAGAATGGAGGAGTACATACAGATGTAGATACAGATGAAGGAGATCTGAGCCTTGACGGTGTTTTGGTTGTCACCGTCAACGACACCGGCGATGGCGACAATGAACTGGCAGACAACCATGCCGAGGGCACCCCAGAGAAGGAGCGGGCGACGACCGATCTTCTCCATGGTCCAGAAAGAGATGGGGGTGGAGAAGACGTTGACGATGGTGGTGATCATGCTGATCAGGAAGGGGTCGCTGATTGTGCCAAGCTGTGCCACGGGTTAGCAAAAGCGGATGTTCAAACAAACGAAGGATACATACGTTGGTGAAGAAGGTGGTTCCAAAGTAGAAGACAAAGTTGACACCGGTCCACTGCTGCATCATCTGAAGAGAGGTACCGAGAATGGTGCGGCGCAGGTTGCTGTTGGGGGACCAGAGGCTTCCAGTGAAGCAGTTGGCCCAGGACTGGAAGTAACCACCCTGGGGGATGATGGTCATCTCATACTCGTTGTTGGCGACAATCTCAGCGAGCTCCTCCTTGACATAGTCCGAGTCGGTGGGCTGATCACGGACGCGACCAAGCACCTCGGCGGCCTTGGAGAGATCGCCCTTGCGGACGAAGTAACGGGGAGACTCGGGAAGGAAGAAGAGACCAATAGCAAGGATGATGGCCCAGATGAGCTGGATGGCGATGGGAATGCGGTACGAGCCAGAGTCGGTGCGGTTCTCAGTGCCATAGTCGACGCAGGAGGCAGTCATGAGACCAATGGTGACACAGAACTGGTATCCAGAGACGATGGCACCACGGACCTTGCGGGGAGCGATTTCGGACATGTACAGAATAATAATGGCCGAGACGAAACCAACACCGAAACCAGCAATCAGACGGCCAACAACGAGGAGAGCGACAGTGGTAGAGGCGACCTGCAGGGCAACACCCACCATGAAGATACCGCAACCGCTGATGATGGTAGTACGACGACCGAACCAATCGGCAAGATCACCGGCAATGATGGCACCGAAAAAGGTACCGGCAGAGAGAATCGAAGTGATGAGAGACTTGTTGGAGGAAGAGATGACATAGCCTGCCGGGTCGTCGACGTAGTCGGATTTGACCTGCAAGAAGATGAGGGGTCAGCCTGGGAGTAACACAGGGAGCGCACTGGCAGCGGACGAACCTTGCCCGAGAATTCGTGAATGAAATAGTCCATGGCCATGACGCCGTTGATGTAACCCGAATCGTAACCAAAGAAGATACCACCAAAGGCAGCGAAAGCGCACATCAAGTACGTCTTCCAGGTGACAGGGGCCTCGACCCTGGCACCGGCAACAACACCATCGGCCATGATGAATGAAGCAAAAGTCTAAGCAAGTCTAAGCAAAGCAGTGCCTTCTATGACAGAAGAGAAGATGGAGAGGGATCGTCGAGAGTCGAGAGTTGGCGGAGGGACGATCTCGAGAGAAGAGGGGATGAGCAGAGAAAGAAAAGAAAGGAGGGGAAGTGCAGAGACTTTATAGCCCGTGCGAGGAGATGCGTGCAAAAGACAAACCCCCGACGAGTGGATATTTTTTTTTGCTGGACGCGGCTTCCCCATGGCAGCAGCAGACATGAATCAGAGCATCGGATGAGCCGTTGAGGAGCGCAGGCCGGGTCCCCGGGAATCGCCCACGGGGAATGCACCTGACAATTTCGGCTCCACGGCCTCACGACTCACGGCAAGCGCGAGCTGACCAGGCTGGGTTTTTCGCGCCGTCGCTGAATTAGCGGAGCCCCCACTGGGACCAGAGTGGATGGTTTGCCTTCAGGTTTCTGCTGGAACTGGGGCCTTGGAAGCGAGACACCCTCGTCCTGCGGAAACGCGGAGGAGAGGCCAGATTTGGACGACATGACCAATCGAATCGGCGCGCACGAGCCTTTGGTCTGCGCTGATAGGTTACATGCACATGGAAATCAGACACAGCACAGGCTGACTATTGCGCGGGCTGACGGCGCATGGAAGGGCGAAGGAATCAGAGGTGAAGGTGGCGCAAGACAAGCTAAACAGCGCTGGCCATACAGACACTCGGCCCAGCGCCGAAGTCACACTCGGAACGGAGTCCAAACGACGCCAAAAGACTCGCTCAAGGCCAAGAGTTGCAGTCTACACTGATTGGCCAGACCAGACAGGGGGCGGAAAACGAGCCAACCACGTGGTGGACAGCCTCTGCCCTTGGATTCCTCCTGAATCGACTCGGGGCTCGCCGGATCGTGGCCGGCTTGATGCATGGCTGCTCTTTGTTGGCGACCAAATTCTCGCTGCTATTCGGTCCTGGTCGACGTGGTCCACGAAATGGACCCTCTCTTAATGGGCTCGCTATACGAGCCTGCCTGTTTCCGGCAGTGGATGCTACCCTCGCTAACACTGGCCATTGATGTAACCCTGCCAATAACCCCGAGTAATCAAACCAGCAGAATAATAATTGCCACAGTCCGTGTCCAGTGTTCCAGAATTAGCTGAACCGAGGGTTCGCTCGGGCCTGGCCGAATCTAGAGAGGCACGTGAGCCTGTCAACTGAGTCTGGTTTCACTCGACGCCTCTGCCACCAGAATCTGCACCTCACGAGACAAGCAAAAGGCTACTGGATTATGCAATGCTTAGTGGCACTCAAAGCCCTCGGCATGCGGCAACTCGTGGTGTTCTTCAGAGCCGACGACAAGCCGGCAGGAGCTGCCAGCCGCTTGGCGTGCTGGACAAGTCGGTCTTGGCGACCGGGGGAGAGCAAAACAAGATCGCACAAGACGAGTCCTGAGCGCCCCTTCTGTCATGGCAGGGGACCTTTTTCCATGCACGTCTTGATTGCAATTCAAACTAAATCAGGTAGCGAATCCATCGCAACCAACAGGACAAAACCCCGACAGCTGGTTCGCCAGCGCCACCAGGCCAGCCCGCCAGCCTGTCAAGTTGCGGGGAACTCCAGAGAAAAGTCTTGCTCCCCACGGGTTTCGCCCATTCGCCAAATCTCCGATCTCATCTCACTCCCGGTGAGTCCTTTGCGTTAGCAGCGCCCGACTCGCCCTCGGTCTGGGGTCAGCAAGAATGCGGGATAATGGATTCCTCCAGATTATAGGCGCACAGTAATCTCACCCTTGACATGAAACTGCAGTCTGCCAGGGCACAAAACACCGCTGCTTACGACCCGTCGACCATGCCACCGCGAAGCCAGCGCCAGCTCGCCGCCGCCGATTCGCCCATTTTTCCGTGTCTAGTAAATCTAGTGCCTCGTAATTTCCGTGCTCCACTTGCAGAGAATTCTGCTGGGCTCGACTCGACAAGACTGGTTCCCCGGATAAACATTTCTATTCGCAGGTGGACTGACTCGGCCGCTCGCCCAAACATCACCGTCAGCAGCGACAATGTCTGTGCCACCGAAGCGAGGATTGGGGTTCCACGATTCTTCGAGAACACGCTGTGCAACTCTAGAATCTCGATTTTCGGATCCTCGCATGTGGTTGACATTCCTCCTCCCGCTCGACGATCTGAAACTCTCCTAGCGAAACCCAGTCTCGACTCATCACTCGGGAGTTCTTCGGGAAAACAAAAGTCGGATCTCTTCCGAGTTTTCACACTTCTCTCTCCAACGGCCTCCGACCTCGACAGTCTCGCCGTCTCGGGAGGCAGAACTCGGGAGCTAAGACTTCAGAGAACTGGGTCTGCGGCCAGGACAGTTGGCAGGAATGCCGTGGTGCTCCTTGATTTGAGGATCCGTAATCGATCTGTCATCCCGATGTTTGCTGTTCGCTGTCCGGGAAATCTCCAGGTCCCGGAGTCTCTCCTAGATGCCGGGTCCTCAGTCCAAAAGACTTGAGGTTGGAGATGTCGCTGCCCATGAGTCATGTTGTCATTCATGAAGTGCTCAAGCAACCACTACTGCTTACAAACAGGGTCTAAACGCTTAACGCCTTCTTCTGCTTTGCAGGACGAAGCTAGAGCGCAACCCGAGTCAGTTTGCGCACTAATCTAACCATCTTCCCCAGTAAAGCCAATGGGACGGGACGTGGAGCCTTGGCAAGCCAGGTATGTAAGTTGCTTACGAAGGATGGCAGGGAGGTCAAAGCCCAGACCACAGATGCATCAACCAAGCCCGGTATCGTCTCTGTGCATACTCGCTCAGCATACACTGGACATCTTCGAGGAGCGCTGGCCCATGCCAGGTGCACCCCACCGATGATTCCATGAACTGTATCAAGTAGCCATTGTTATCGCTCTCGAGTCTCGTCCTTTTCTTTTAAGCTGTCCACAGCCTGTCGTGGCTCCTCGGCGGCTGCTGACACCCGCATTTCCGCGGGCATATAGTCAACTCGGCTATATGGGCTTGATTAATTAAAGTAGCCGGTGCCAACTCCCTGAACTGGCAAGCAAGACCGCTAGTATACAAACGGGACTCCATTCTTGCATCCATGTGCGAGTTATGGAAGCGCTGAATCGTAACCGAAACCCAGAGAAAAAGATTATCATCAAGACACTATCTCCGCAAAATCCGGGGTAAAACTCTCTGTCGGAATTTGATGACAGGGCCTACTTTTATCGCACCGCTTGAGCAGCTTAGAATCAGATCAAAAGTCTTCTGTCATAATGAGTCAGCGACAGCGTCTTGGAATCCGGGATTAAGTTTTGGCTCTCAGTAGGTGTCAGCTGGAATCCCGGGGTAGAAGGATCTTTGACGGGATTCGATGACAGGGCTCATGGTGTTTTTATCGCACCCTCTCAGCGTATGAGAACTCCGTTTGGGCTCTTCCTCGTCATAATGACTGTAGTAGCTCAGAGTCCACGAGATTCGGGGATAGGACGCTGCTGGCGCTTGGGTGTCAGCTGAAATCCGGGGCTCAAACAATATATATAGTTTCACCATAGGTTTGCATAGTACCTACATGCACCCACAACGCAGCGACAATCAGACCCATCAAACGCTCCCTTTATAGCCTGCTGATCTCTTGCAATGTCCTCCTCCTTCGACATCAACACCCTCTTCGGAGTCAAAGATCTTGTCGCTGTTGTAACCGGTGGCGGCTCAGGTGCGTCCATTGTCAGCCCTTACCTGCCCAACCACGACGCCGCTCAGCAACTCGCCTCATCAACACCATATATAAATATCTCTAACCCGTCTCCAGGCCTCGGCAGTGTAATATCCCGCGCCCTCGCCACAAACGGCGCGAAACGAGTCTACATCCTCGGCCGACGGCTCAACGCACTGCACGAAACCGCCTCGACACACCCAGAGATCATCGTCCCCATCGTCGCAGATGTCACGGACCCGACCTCTCTAACCGCCGCAGCAGACCGGATCCGAGAGGAGATTGGGTATGTGGATTTCTTGGTTGCGGGGGCGGGGATGGTTTATCTACACCCGCCGGCGGCGCCGGCGCCGGGTCCAGCTCCAGCTCCCACTACTAGTACTGCGGATGCGAGTGACGGCTCTGGTGATGGTGCTGGCCAAGGCACGGGAGGCCTCTCCCTCTCCTCGGGCAAAATCCAAGTCGGGCGCACCCTCCCCCCGTCTCCAACAGCGCCGCAAGTCGAGTCCTTCCTCCTCGCCACAACCCCCGACGAATTCCTAACGAGCTACCGCGTCAACACCATGGGCGTATTCTACACAATCGCCGCATTCACCTCGCTCCTCGACGCAGGTAACAACCGACAGGGGGAGCACGACCCCGTCTGCGCGTCCGCCACGACACAAAGAGAACAGAAGGAACCGACAGCAATAAACGTGCAGCGCAAAAGCCACGTCGTGGCTATCGCCAGCGTCTCCGGGCAGAATAACAACGCCACGGGTGGCTGTGCGTATGGGATGTCCAAGGCCGCGGTCATCCAGCTTATGGGCCAGATGATGCGTGTTTTGGCGCCGTTGGGGATCCGGGTGAATACGTTGTCGCCGGGGGGTTTGTTGCCTTTTTCTTTTCTTTTTCTTCTCTTTCCCTTTCTACACTCTTTCTATCGCTGCTGAGCCTCTTTACGCTCTCTTTCTGGAATGAGTGCGCTGTTTATATTTTTTTTTTTCTGGGATTCGTGCTAACAAACTTTGGTTCCGGTGTAGTCTTCCCGAGTAACCTCGCCGGAACGCCCGCAAACTACGCCATGACGGCCGAGGGCACGTTTCCGACGGAACTGATCCCGCTTCGCCGCGCAGGAACAGATCAGGAGATGGCGGGAACGATCTTGTATCTTGCTAGTCGTGCCGGTGGGTATGTCAATGGGCATGTGCTTGTCGTTGATGGCGGGAATCTGGGGTATCGGTAGGGGTTTATTAAGTTCTTTGTTCTCGGCAGGGTGGCAGTGGATGAAAAGAGGCGAGAGGGATTCAAGATGTTGCCAGTGGTATGGTAGTTCAAGAATCCAGCAGCAACAGTGATGGATCTTGGCGAGATGAGGCTACTTGATAGTAATGCCGAGTTACTTTGGAAATCCTCAAGCATTGAGCCTTGAATCACACATCTCCTTTCCATATGGAGAGCCAAGAGCCAGAGCATAAACCTTGGGGAGTTCCACTATGGCTGAAGTCTCGTGAACCGAGATAAAGGCGTCCTTTTGTTATATCGGAGCCAGATCTATCCTCGGGTATTTAACAAAGAGCGGCCGCGATCTATGTTGCTGCCAGAAAAGAATGCGGCGGGCAGACTTGGTTGACAAAGGATCTATTCCAAGGTTGAACAATGTTCGTTCCTCTTTGTTACGCGATCGACTCGAAACGATTCAAGGAATTTGGCTGACCAAAGACTGGTTCTTCGGCTCAGCCCCTTCGTGTCTGGAACGTTGTCTTTGTTACACCTCACCAAAGGAGACTTGAAGATTCCTGTGAGATCGTGCATTTGTGGACGGTAATAGAGTTATGAGTGATCTTGACTCTCTTGACGGTGTATCCTGCTGTGGGTGTGTAGTATCTGGAGCTCCGCTGATTGATACTGTTTGGGAAAGAGTGCTAATGACCCCCGGATAAACCTCGCCACTCTCCCTCGATCTCTCCTTTACTGACATCGGCTGTGAACCTGCATGCACCTCTACCAACGACTCTGTATCGTGAATCCCGAAGCAACTATTGTCCGCTTGACAAGGGATTTGAGTAGAGTGTCTGCCCTGAAACAGCAGTTGAAAGACGCGCCAGATTCTTCGGATATGGCTGGATACACAACGGTTTTTCGGCCTGTTATTTTTAACCATCTCCAAAGAAACTATTTTGATACCCCCGTCACAACGACGACCAGCGTGACGGCCGTGATGCATACTTATTCGGATTGCTGGCCTCATCGGCCTCTTGAGACTCGAGAAACTACACTTGAACATATCGTCATACATCAATACACTTCGCCATGGCCCTGGACATGGACATCGACCCCCCAACCTACCAATTCGGTAACCTCCCCAAACTGCCCCTCGAGGTCCTCGACCAGATCAACGAGTACATCACCGGCGGCAACCCCCACAAGCCCTACTACTTTGGCTCTGTCGACCCGGCCCTCTGCTGCGTCAACTCGCTCTGGAACCGCATCTTCACCCCACTCCTCTACACGCAGTTCAGCTACCACGGCAACATCAACAACGTCTGGTCCCTCTGGGGCTTCCTGCGCACCCTCTCCGAGCGGCCCGATCTCGCCGCCCAGGTCAACGAGCTCACCATCACGACATGGGACATCTACGAGCCATTTGTACCAGAGGACATGGCGTGGGAATCGAACTTTATCTCGCAATGCTCCCACCTCTTTCTTGCCGAGGCTGAATCCTCGCAGGGGGGTTTGCGCGCGTACCTCACGCAGGCGGGGCATATCCGCGCCGCGTACAGAGAGCACATGAAGGCGTGGCATGCGAATGCGCACTACATGTGGAATCAGCAATGGATCGCGCCTTTGCTCCTCGCCTTTGCGATGCCGCAGATGCCAAATACGCTGCCGGACAGTATCCTCACCAACGCAGATCGCACGCTGTACAATGGGCAAATGCATACGGGCTACCAGGGACCCCTCGCGGCACTGACTGTCGCGCTCTGCCCGAACCTGCGCCGCCTGAACATGGACCTGTGGGACCTCGGCCAGGATCTCTGGTTCAGCCGCGTCCTGGGGTATGCGACGGGTCGCAACCCCGTCCCGCCTGCCCTGGCAAATCACCGGCCCATGCAGAACCTCGAGGTCGTCCGCCTCGCCGCGCGCATGATCAAGCCAATCGGCTCCCCGGTCCAGCGCGGCTCTGCGGACATTGCGGATTTCTACAAGTTACCCGCCATCCGCGAGCTCACCTGGTTGAACTCGGTGATGCCGAGACTCTACGACCCCCCGAAGCCAGGCACGGAAACCACCAGCCCCATCCAAAGCTTGACCATAACCGGCGACATACGGCCGGGGCCCCAGATCCCCTCGCTGCTCCCCTGGATGCAGAACCTTCGCCAATTGTCGCTCAAATTGACCGGCCGGTACATGCAGACCATCCACGACCCCACAGAGGGACCCATCCTCTGGTCCTGGCTCTGGAAGCGGCTCTACGCTTTCAAAGACCAGCTCGAGTTCCTCGATCTGTACCAGCGCCCGTTCCCGCTTACCGGGAGTGAGCCCTTTGTCTTTGAGACGATGGTCAAGGGTGGGAAGGATGGCAAGGGCGGAAAGGATGGGAAGGAGATGGTGGAGATGGACGGCTTTTGTCCGCCGCTTGCCGAGTTTACCAAACTCGTGCAGTTGAATATCACCCCGCTGGGCCTGTACGGATACAACTGCCAGCATGCCGAGGGGAAGAGATTCCGCGCACACCTGCCCCCCAAACTCATCTCCCTCGGCCTGTATACCGACGACGACGGCTACTGGGTGGAGACATACATGCCGTTACTCGCAACCGAACTCGAAAACATCGCACTCGGGAGCTCCGAGGTCGAGGGCGGGACGCTGAAAGCAATCGTCGTCGACGATCCCAAGAGCGGAGAAAACATCCCCAGCGGCAAATTGCAGGCTGCGGCGCGGCGGCTGGGCATGTTCTACAGTGGGGAGGCGCGGACCTTCCTGTTCTTTGCGGGGGCGGAGACCATTTGGGGGGATATGAATGATGACGTGTATCGGAAGATCGTTTTGGAGAGTGGTGGCGAGGAGAGGCAGCCAAAGCGGGTGATTCCCAAGGGGATGGTTGTGCATGATGTCAGGGGGGTGTTGAGGTTTTGATACATGGATTGTTGATTTGCCTTTTTTTTCATTTTGTCATGGTTCTGTTGGCGTTGATGAAAATATACTAGTCTGGTTGGAGTTAGAGTTGATCTCTTGATAATATAGATGCATATAGATGTGATGTTTTCAAGGTAATACCAAACCTGGTCTCACCTACTATTTGCCCGTAGTCTACTATAGCTATTCCGATGACATGTCCAGGACTGCGAATGAGAAACCAACCTCACTCAAGGAGGGCAGATTAGCATGACCTTGGCACTAACCTTGATCAAATTAATCTCCAAGAGTTATCCCCAATTGCTTGTTACCACCAAGAAAAGAACAGCCGCGTAGATCGATCTGCTCTGGAAAACCCCTTCCATCACTGTGTGGCGTACTACCATCCCCAAGATGGTCAAACTGTACCATTTCGCGAGCCATTGATTCCGCTCGCCATGCGCATGGCCGTTGGAAACATGTCTACGCCAGACTGAACTGTACTCTACATGAAGAGCATGTTGATGTGCCCCAAGTTCGGGTCATCTCTGATGGTATACGTCTCAGCGATGTATACGAGTAGTAATACCAGATAGACTCGTCAAATCATAGCATTGAATAAAACATCCTGAACGTAATCTTGCTACAAGAATAACGATACCAGTGGAGCCCTAGTTGGCAGCAGCGGCAACCGTCGCGCGCGCGCTCTTTGCACCCCGCTGCCATGGCGAGTACACGGTTGTCTCGGACTGCGACTGCGGGACCGAGGCGTACTTCTTCCGACGATAGACGAACCACCTAGAAGACATTATCTAGTCAGTAAAATGTCCTTGCTGCAGCTATATGATGGTCGAGGGTAGACATACCAAACCCCAGCAGCCACACCGATCAAAACTGGCGCACCCAACCCCACACTCAGCCCGATAATCAGCTTCTCGTCATTCCCACTTCCATCACCATCACCATCATCCATGTCCTCGTCCCCGCTCGAGTTTCCACTCACCCCCGCATCCCCCGTCTCCCTCGGCGGCACATACGAAACTGGCGGCCCACTAACCGCCGGGAGCTTGCGCACATTGGCTCCAAACGGAATCGCCTCAGAAAGCGTACTAAACGTCTTCTCCGGAAAGCTCGGGGTAACCCCCGACTCAACGGTGACCACCGCCGTCATCGTGCGCTCCGTCGCTGTCGTCGTCTGCAGCGATGCCGGACAGATCGCCTGCCCAGTCTCCCGGCATCCGACCACCGTGTATTTTGTCGAGCTTGTGAGTGTGGTTGTGGTCAATTCTTCATGGGTCTCGTTGTTGTTTCTCTGGCGCTCTTCGAGGAGGCCTTGCGTCGGACTCGGCGAAGCAGCAGAAGTGATGGTGGTGCTGCTCTTCTCCCCGGCACAAACACTCGCCAACGTCGTATACCAGATGGGCACAGTCGTGGTCGGCGCCGGGCCCCAATTATACGTATCCACAGCAACTGTCGCGCCCGCCGCAGCGCCCACGGCAAGCGTATACGCGGCAACAGCCTCGAGCGCACACTCCGCCTCGTCATCTGTGGTTGCATCGACGCTGAGATGCAGGTCTGCGACGTACGCAAAGACCTCCGCGCTAACACCTGTGCTGAAGTCGATCCCTGGGATGTTGTCGAGCGTCGCGAGCTCAAAGCCGATGCTTGCGGTGATTTGGAGCAGGGCGCGGAGACTTCCGGCGCCGGTTATTGTTACCGGAAGGAATTCGAGGAGGCCGCCGGGGCTGCGAGCGAGTATTTAGTAACCATTCATTTCTCTCTTAGTCCCAGAGCATTTAGGTGAATGGGTAGAAGGGTAGGTAGAACTCACAGCGTAACCCCCCCGACATCTTCATCAAAGAGCGCAAAATCGAGCAGGAGGCCCTGATCAAGTTTCACATGGAACCCCGAAGAGATGTCAATCTCGGCCTCGGCGATAAGCACCAGGTCAACCTTGAACAGCGCACCGGCCTCGAGCCCCGGAATCTTGATCCCGGCTACACTCTGCGACGTGAAGAGATTGAGCGTGTACGTTGCGCCCGCAGACAAGATCACGTCGAGCTCGAGGTACAGCTCGAGATCCGTAAACTCGAACTGCGCATGGACGTCGGGGAGCCCCTCTGTGTCGTTGAGATTGAATTCCAGATTGAGGGTTGGCCAGGCGGGGAGGTCAATGCCGTCGAAATCAAAGTCGGTTACTGCGTCCAGGACCTGGTCGGTTGTGTTGGTTACGAAGTCGGACAGTTCCCCAAGGACTAGGGAGGTCATGTCCAAGACTTCCTCGCTGAGGCTCGAGACTGCGTCGGTCACATTGAAGTCGTTGGTGATGTTGACCGTCCCCGTCACGGAGCCGTTGATGTAGCATGCTGTGCATGTGACTGTCAGGGCGCCTTCAAGGTCAAGGGATTGTTCGGTTCCCGTTGAGTTGTTTGTTGTCGATGAGCTGGTGCTGCGATCAGATACCTTATCAGTAGGTTACTTTGGAGAGCGAGGGGATGGAATCTTGGTGGACGTACCCAATTCCAAGCGAGAACAGCGTCGCATCGGCCCAGCTCTTCGTTAGATGGGTCTGATTGAGTGTATACGTCGTTCCCGCCGCAGAATTCAGCGCGCGTTTAACAGCGACAGCCGTATCATCTGCTGCACGCACAGTCCGCAAGGGGGGATACCCGACAGCAGAAGCAGAAGCAGAAGCTGCACCGAGCAACTGCCCCGCAAGCAAGAAAAAGATACATGGACCCATCATGACCGTAGTAAATCGAGTATCTAGCTCACTCTGGAATCTGAAATCCGCGCTGACATCTCACCCACTCGCTTCCTGGGGCAGAAGCGCGCAGATAAAATACCCCGTCGCAGAAACCCAGCCTTGCTGTGCCGCAGACTACGGTGCGGCGAGCTCACCAAAAGAGGACTAGGATGTGTCTTAGCCTGTGTTATGTACGCGACATCGATGAGAAATTGTGTGACGCTACTGCAGCTCTTCTGACTCGGTCCCAGTCCTCGGCCTTGTCTTCCTGCAAGGCGTTGGGGGCGGAATTTGGATTTATGGGGCGGGCCTGTTGCTGTTGTGATTACGAGGGATTGCTCCGTGCGAGAGGCTCATGTTAATTTTGGATTGTACGTATGACCCTCAAGTGATAATGCGCACTTTTAAACCATCTCCATCGCCCCAAAGTCGAGAGAAAATGGGCGAGGCCGCGTAGTGGTTTTGAGATTGTAATCTGCGCCGCAGCCTTGGCGGCTGAGGAGCGGTTCGTCTCACGTTCACCCCAAAGTCTATCTTTGACTCGCGCTAGCCGGGGGTCTCAGGTAAATTGGTTCGTTTCAAACGTTATCTCTTTGTCTCGACTGTGTCAGGGGCTGAGCACGGGGGGGCACTGCTGGCTGTGGACAAAATCTTGTGAACAGACCCCTGAGAGTCAATGAGTCAGTCTTTAGTCCATCTGTTCTAGAGGACGGTATTATCTCGAGACAACAGTATCTCCAGGTGGAGTGGACCTCCCGACCCGTGCGGCGCGCCCCGAGGAGTGGATCCGACAGCCTGGGCGGGTGTGTCTGAGGCCAATAAAATGACAATTATTAATGAGGCGTGTGGGCAACCCTCGAGACCCTGAATCATCCCAGATGTCATTTCCCGGACATATCGGCTGACGGTTCCCAGACAATCTCCCAGGTTGCATTCTTGTGTCACAGGTGATATCCAAAAATGGAAAGGAAATGTGCATAACAGAGTCAATACTCAACGTGTCGGCATTTCATTCGACTACCTCACAGCGTCCGGCGTTTAGATATCTGGTATCAAGATACGCGCTCAAGCGCCAACCACTCGAGATGACGAGATCAATGATCAAGATTCCCAATCGTCATCGTCTTGACCACCTGGTACTCCGCCATCCCATACTTGCTCCCTTCCAGGCCATATCCGCTCTCCTTGACCCCCCCAAACGGCGCCTCGGCCGCACTGATCTTACCCGTATTCACACCACACATGCCCACCTGCAGCTTCTGCGCAACTCGCATCACCCGCGCGACATCCCGCGAATAGAAATACCCCGCAAGCCCAAACTCGGTCTGATTAGCCAGCGCAATCACTTCGTCTTCGCTATCAAAGGCGAAGATCGGTGCCAGGGGGCCAAACGTTTCCTCGCGCGCAACGGCCATTTCGCTCGTCGCCCCGGAGAGAACGGTGGGTTCGATGAAGAAGCCCTCGCCGAGTGCCGTGGGGACACCACCCCCGATCTCGATGGATGCACCTTTGCTCACCGCGTCGGCAATGTGCTCTTTGACTTTGTCCACTGCGGCCCGGTTAATCAGCGGTCCCTGCGTCGTCGGCTCTTCAAGACCAGCGCCACACTTTAGTTGGCTCCGGACTTTCTCCACGAGCTTCTCCGTAAACTCCTTGAGAACCTCCCGCGCCACATAAACCCGATTCGTACACACGCACGTCTGCCCCGAGCACCGAAATTTACTCGCGACGCAGCCCTCGACAGCAAGATCCAAATCCGCGTCGGCAAACACGATAAAGGGTGCATTCCCGCCAAGCTCAAGCGAGACCTTTTTCAGCGTCCCCGCTGCAAGTTTCGCGAGTCCCTTGCCCACGCCCGTCGAGCCCGTGAAGCTGATTTTCCGTACCAGCGGGTTTACCGCAAGTTCACTCCCGACCTCCCTGTTCCTAGTCGGGACAACCTGCACCACCTTTGGTGGGACCCCCGCGGCAACCGCCAATCTGGCCAGCGCCAGCGCAGTAAACGGCGTCTCGCTCGGCGGCTTGATAACAACCGCGCACCCGGCCCCGAGGGCCGGCGCAATCTTGCGCGTGATCATGGCCGCGGGGAAATTCCAGGGCGTGATGATTCCGCAGACGCCGACGGGTTCCTTGAGCGTGAGCACGAGGGTATTCGGCATCGAGCTGGGGATCGTGTCGCCGTAGGAGCGCGGGGCCTCGGCCGCGAACCAGGCGATGAAGGAGGCGGCGTAAGTTATCTCTGTTCGGGCTTCGAGGAGAGTTTTGCCGTTTTCAAGGGTTAGGAGGCTTGATACTATACGTCCGCCCCCGAGGGGGTTGGGTTAGTTTTTTTTTTTTTCTTGGGGTTGTCGGGGTGGGATAGGCCCAGTGGGTTGGCGTACAATCATTGATATTCTCCATGACAAGATCATGCCACTTCTGTAGCACCTTCCCACGGGCGGCAGCCGTTGTCGAGGCAAAGTACTTGGCTTGCGCGGTGTGCGCGCTCTCAATGGCTCTTTGCATTTCTGCGAGGGTACAGTTTGCGGTGCGGCCGAGGACCTGCGCGGTTGAGGGGTCTACGCCATTTGAGGATAAATCAGTATACGATTAGATGAGCAGCAAACGGCAAGCGAGGGAGAAATACGCACCGTAGACGTCAAACGTCCTTTCGCTGGTTACCCACTCGCCATCGATGAATGCCGAGTCCTGGATGAAGAGGCCGGATGCGCCGAGTTTTTCGAGGGCGGATGCGTAAGATGACATTGTGATGAGGTGATGAAGGGAACAATCACTGAAATGCAACAGAAGGTAACAGATGGGCGTGGTATATACTCTTGTCTCTACACCTCACGGGGACAGAGGCAGGACCTCGGCAGAGCGTGCAGATGCCGGGATCCAAGTCCCGTGGAACTCGAGTCCCGGATCGTCCAATCCGGCCGGGGTTGGCAGCCCTCACGACGAATAGCATTCTAGTGATTCTGGTAGTGCAGTCAGTTTTCGATCAGGAACCTCCGAAGCACCTCAACTGCCGATGCGCCGGTGCGCTACCCCACACCCCACATACTCGACTGGAGGGAGGCCTTGAGTCGGCCCACTGAAAAGATATCTGTAAACAAAGCGATGGCAGTTTTGATCATGTTGTCCACGCTCGCCTCATCGCTCGTGTCCACCTGGACGGTGATGGTTTGAAAGTTCGGGGTTTGCGACAGCTTACAGCGACGCCGCCGAAGCTTGTTCCTGCGAGGGGCATTGTTGTTGAACTAGCTATGCTTCGGAAAGTAATGGGAATCCCGCCCCCGTGTCTCCCGAAAGAGGATGAAATAGATAGTTTTATTATCGCAGCTGCGACGCAGCCGACAGAGGCTTGCTAAACTCCTGGCTCGCACTCACCACGTGTCAGTAGGAGCGATAGCCGGCAGACAGGCGAGATTTACTGGAGGAAGCAGGCAGAGGGAGCTGATGGGCCTCATTTGTTAGCATTTTCTTTGTCAGGACAGCTGCTTTATTTGAGTGTTGCTTCGTGCATGCACTAATAAGCCGTCATGGTTCGCGGTCCAGAAGAAATGGCCGTGCCTGGAGCAAGTCAATTGGTGAATGGGTCTGAGGAAGCATGCTGGTTCAGGCTCGTGCTCTGGTGCTTTGCACAGGCGGCGCAGGCAATTGCTGGCGAGTGACTGAGGGGTCAGGCCTGTGGCTGACAGTCTTGTTTCCACGTATACAAGAGTACACAGGGCACATTCCACGTGCTGATTTGAAAGAGACGAGTTGATATCTCACATGGTCATGTGCTCCTGTCGCCTTGTCGACTCGAAACATACAAAGTAACTTGGGGCTAAAAATGGATGCTAGCCGTGTTTTCTTTGTGGCCAGCGATGACCACCAGTTTTTTTTTGGCATGTGTGGCTGGATCAGCCTTTGTCGGTCCTTTGCCATCGCCTTGAAAGGCGCTTTATCAGCTTCCACCACCATGTTACAGATTCGGGACAAGGGATGCCCGGCCCAGATCTCGAGAGGGTTTCGAGTCATTATCTCGACATTCGAACTGGCAACGACGGTGCAATATATATTTGAGTCAGTCCCTGATTCATCTCATCATACCTTGATTATCTTCAACGCAGACTATACCCATACCTTCACCAACCATGTCAGACTCTGAAATCGACAGTGCCCTCGCCTTGAGCTTCGAACAGCTTGAACTTGCCCCTTACCAGTTTGGCAGAGTGCCACCGTACCTTCGACTCCCGCAGGAGCTCATTGACCTGATCAACGTATACGTCACTGGAGGCAGGCCCGACAGGCCGCACTACTTTGGTTCTGTGGACCCGGGGCTATGCCTTGTCAACAAGCAATGGAATCGGATTTTCGCGCCTCTGCTCTACACGCAGTTTCAATACCACGGCAATATCAACAAGCTGCACACTCTCTGGAGGTTCCTCCGTACGCTCGTCGAGTCTCCCAGGCTCGCGGGCTACGTCCAGGAGCTCTGGCTCACCACCTCTGAGATCCTCGAGCCATTCCACCCGGCGGACACAGAGGAGGCCAACAAGTTTATCGCGCAATATTTCCAGATGCCTATTCCGGACGACTTGCCAATCGACCATCCGCCGGCGGATAAAAGGTTGAGAGCCTTCTGGACTAGATTTTGGAAGGCCGCTTATGGCAGGTGCCTCTTATCACCAGAATCAGACGTGGATCACCGATACACTGCAGCGCGCGATAGCGGACGACCGCGCTTGGTATGACATGCACCAGGGCAACAACAACAACAGGACCCTTGCTGAATACCAGAGAGGCTTGAGCGTGGGGGAACGAGCAAGGGTGTACCTGGACCCACTAACCGCCCTTGTCATCGGTCACTGCCCGAATCTGCGACGGCTCAGCTACGATATCTTGAATGTCTCGGACGATACACCCGATGCCTTGGACAGAATGGTCAGCTGTGCCACTGGATTCCACACGTCAGCCTGGACGCTCCGCAGGCGAGGCGAAGAAACCCCAATCAAGCCGCTGCAGAAGCTGCAAGTTCTTTCGCCTCGCCGGGGCCCGATACAGACCGGATTTCAACAGCCCGGGCGCGGGACAGGCGCGTCGGGTCAACACCTATGCATGGGACTGGTGTAATTACTTCAACCTACCACACGTGCAAGAGTTGACTGTTCTCAACGACGACACCACCGGGCTGCTGTCGGCCCCTAAACATCGCGCACGCGCAATCGAGCGGCTGACCATAACCGGCACCTACCTCTACCGCAGCAAGATCATCTCCGACTACACCCGAAACCTTCGCCAGCTGAGTCTGAACCTCGTGAACGGATTCGCCCGTGAAGCCGAACACAAGGGGGGTCCGAACGGACCACGGGTCTGGAAAGAAGCCTGGGAAATGCTCCGTCGTTTCAAGGACACGCTTGAGTATCTCGACCTCTACCAGCCGCCGTTCAAGATGAAACCCTGTGCCCCGGCCTTGTTCGATCATTCTTGCGCGGGCAGGTACGGCCGCGAGCTGATGCCATTCTGCCCTCCCCTGGCCGAGTTCAAGAATCTGCGCCAACTCAACCTCCCCCCGCTGGGACTTCACGGATACCAATGCGACCACCCCGACGGCCAGAAATTCCGAAACCATCTCCCGCCGAACCTGGAGTCTATCGGAATCTACACGGACCGCGGGAAGTGGGTCCAGCAGTACTTTCACTACCTGGACACGGAGCTTGAAGGGATCGCCCTGGAGGGATCGCGAGCCGGGGGCAGGCTGCGGGCGGTGGTCTGCGACTCTACACATGCTGGAAGGATCGACACGCACGGGTTGCAGGCGGCTTGTGCGGCCAATGGCATCTTCTACAGCGGTGAGGGAGATAAGTATCTATCCTACTGCGGTAGGGAGAGCCTTTGGAGGGACATTGTTGATTCGGAGTTGTGCGGCGACCCAAAGGAGCGCTTTGAGAAGCGAGACCCCGGTCGAGTGATTCCGCGGGGGATGGTGGTGAATGATATTCCAGGGCGGTTGCGTGAGGAGGTTCCATTCTATTTGTAGGTTGTATTGTTGAAAGGGGAGTCAAGTTTGGGATACCATATGTACATTTTGAAAGTTTGGACTGAGTGTTCTCTACTCGAGTATATACTAGGCATGGCAAGAGCAGTTGAAATCAGCCATCTCGCTACATCTAGACAAACGCCCCGACCATAGCCCAGTGGATCTATTCGACCCCAAGAAAACAAGCCCTCTAGTCAACACCATGGGTGAAGCCCAGTCCCATGGAGAGGATTACACTCGCCACGCGCATCGACCCTCGTTGCAAGATTCTGCATAGCTGGATTCACTCCTGGTACGTTTAATCCTTATGGCCAATAAGACCGAACTGCCGCCTCTTGAATAGCCGATAGGAGAGCCCTAGACATGTGCTTCCGATGTGCTTCCGAACCCGGAACAGGCACGAGGCTCGGAGAGTCATCCATGCTCAACTGTAGGAAAAGCAAACCCGAAAACCATTATTCACTTCAGCAGCTCCGGTGCCCTCGGGCTAATACGGGGACGTTGCCACCCCGACCTTTGCACCCTGAGGCGCACCTCCGCCACGCTCCACCATTTTCTCTCGGCATTCTAGAAGACAGGCCACCTCATTATTGGGCAAAGAAAATGATATTCCTCAGTGGCCCCTAAATAATCTCTTGGCAGACCCCAACCAGCTCTTCCTGCTCACTCCCTCATTCCCAGCCGCGTCTATCCTTCGCAACCGCCATAGCATCGCCAACACACTGGCAACATAGACCGCTTCCGCTCTAGGATCAGTCCCCGGCGACAACAGCAATACACCCTCACTGTACGCCTGTGAGAGCGAGAGGCCCAATCCAACGTGGTGGTAGATGGCTTCTATCTTTGCGCCACTAAGCCCAGGCTCCCCGCCGTATTGCTCGAAGACGGCGGACGGACCCAACGCCGAGCGGGTCAGGGTATACCGCAGGGGGCCGTCTTCCACGGGGTGGATTTCCCAGCGGAGCTGCGCGAGGCTGGAGCCGGATGAGAGGGGATAGTGGAAGTATGGATGGGAGATTGTGCCGAACTTGGTGCGTGAGGGTGGGATCGGGTATGTTGTTTCTAGGGAGATGGGGTTGGTTTTGCCCGCGACGCTGAGAGTGATTTCCTCTTCGTTTGCGTTCCTGATGTCGACCCCATTAGCCGTACAAATCGTTTCTTCGCCAGACGAGAACAGAACTCTGGATACAGAATGAGAAGACTCACAGTTCAACTTCAACATCCCCCCTCTGCCCCAACAGACCACGACGCCTAACCCTCGCAGTAACCCCGTCCCCACGGATATCCAAAAAATCAACCAGATACGCCACAACCCCATCATCGCCTCCATCTCCACCGGGCTTTGCCATAATCCCCAACGCAACTGTATACTTCCCGGACCCCATGGCCGTATCGCCCACGACATCCACATATCGCGAGCTAACATCATACAGGGGGAGATGGGGTGTCTTTGCATCGTGCCGGGGGATATACAGCACGCGCGAGAGGTGCTGAGGTGTTGGTTCGAGTTTCCGCCCGAGCGCGCGTGCGGTTCCGTCTGCGCCCCGGCGGGCGTCTGCTTCGGCTGCGGCGGTTTCCCAGGACATTTTTTCGTCTTGTGGAGAGGATTTCAAGATGGGGATCGGAGGTTGTGACGTGCCGGTTTGGCTGATCTGAGATGAAGCGCTTCGTGGTTGCTTTATATCGATAATGATCGCTACTCACACCGGACCCTTGCGAAACAAGCCCTGGGAAAGTGTGGGGCGCAGTCTGTTGCCCATGCTCAGCCCCCACATGCGAGAGGCGGAGTCCGCCACTGGCGCCAATCGTGCACGATGATACGATCTTTTCGAGATCGGGCTGGCTGTGTCTATTGGCCTGGGATGGCGAGTGGGGATGATACTGAGTGTCCTGTTAGTCTCGTGGTCAAGTTGGCACGTGCGTCTCATCCTCATGCAGGCTCGCTAACGCTCTGTCTGACGGACTTTTGGCTCGACGCGACGTGGAGTTTGATGTGCTCTGTCAGGGGTCTCGAGGTTGTTGTCTGCTTTTTCCTTTCGACTACTAAAGACATGGCATGTTGCGCCTTTCTATGGTATCTGCAGCACTTTGGTTTTGCTCTCCCTTTTCGTTCATGTTTCTAACCATTTCCACGACAAACCTATTGCTGGTAGGACTATCCTCATATTATCGAGTCGGTCCAACGGCTGATCACATCGCCCGGAAATGTACTAGACGGGATACTAAGGTGAATACCCTCCAGGACACTGTACATTATATCCGACTCTCGCCGAGCAGCAGTTTCATCTCCCCCAGCCTCGAGTCTTGACGGGTGCGCCCGTGAGATACGTTTTCAGTATTTTTCTGGATATCAGCTTCGAGCTGACCAGTCTTCTTTGTTTCTACGCAGAGTGCGGTATGTATATCCTGATAGACAACTCAATGTTACAAGACCGGCCTGGGCACCTCTTTCTGATACAGCGATGGGCCATTGGATAGATTTCTACGACAAAAGTGGTGTGCCTTTCACTCATCCTCCTGCTACCCAGCCTTGTTGAACGGAACAACTTCTCGCAAGTAAATCTGTAATGTCCATGAAACGAGTACACAAAACAAGCAAATTGCTTAGACAGCCCGCATATGTTGCAACATCGACGATTATGTCTCGGGTGGTCTGAGGTGGGCTACCCTCAATCGTTTTGCGGATTATGCGGTCGGGGAGCTCGTCGGGAGGCCCAGGATGCAGGGCTCTTTGGGAGTGGCCATGTTGATGCAGAGTAGTGTGTCTCCAGGTTTCGTGGGTAGCATCCCGGATTTGCAGAGCCTTGTCTTGGCCCCTGTCTCCAGAGATGGATCCCATCGGTGCCTGAAAGGATTCAGGTGGAGATCAGAGTGCTAAAGTACACATGGTTGGTCCATCCGAGGACAGAAAGGGATGACGAAATAAGCTGCATGACCTTAACTACGAGTACTGTGGATCTGGTATCAGATGACAACTCTAATTCTGCGATTGTTACGGTTAGTAGTTCTTGTACAGGACCAATAGCTGATCATGGCATAATCTCAATGGGCAGACAAGATACAGCATGCAGAACAGGAGGTGCTAGGGCGTTTTAGACACAGAAGTAGATGATCCAACACATCTAAACAATCACCTGCAATCTTGTTTATACTCACGTCCACTAAAGAGTAATTTTGAATGAAAGAAGTACAGGAGGACATGAACAGTTAGAGCCTCATCCAGTCTGTGTACGTAACCCACTTTATCCCCGGCCTCTAATATCTCACGACGGCCTGCTGCGCCTCGGAAGCCATGAGGCGCTAGTTTTAGACTGTCGCCTGGCTTCATTCAACCGTTTATATGGATCTCTTCAACCCCGCTTCCTCTCTCCGTCTGACTGATTTTTCACTAAACTTGGAGTTCGCCACAACAATAGAGATTCTTAGCCCTTCCACAACTCGAACCATGTCAGGGCAAACACTCAGCATCGACATCTGGCGTCTCATCCTCGAGCAGGTCGAGAGGGAAGATCTCTACGAACTCTGCCTAACCTCCAAAATCTTCAATTCCGTCGCAACCCCCCTGCTCTATCGCACTATTCCCCTCGTCGCCCTCGAGCCAGACCCACTGGGAACCCTACCATGGCACAAGCGAGAGGAGCCCGTCTTCACATCCAAGGGGTTCCCGCTCAGACGACAGTGGCACCTTCTCTCGCGGCTCGAGGACGAGCGTAACGACACGCTGAGGAACTACGTGCAGGAGCTGGATCTCTCTACCAATTTTGGTCCTGGGCAGCTCGATCACCGGTTCTTGAAACACCTGCTTGAAGATGATCGGCTCCCGAAATTGATCGGGCGACTGCCGAATCTCCGCAGGGTCAAGCTCGATGTGGAAGAGCTTCAAACCGAGGACGTCATTCGCGCAATAGCACAGCATCCCAGGAACCCCGAGCTGAGTCTGCAGACCTACATTAGCGGCGAAAAGACGTTCTACACTCAAGCGCAAGCAGCCCGACCCCTCCCCTGCGTAACAAGTCTCCAAGTCTCCGTCAGCCCCTTCGACCAGCGCAACGCCGAAAACCAGTATGTCCTCGCCGCCCAAAGGCTCATCTTCAACTGCCCGAACCTGCGCTCATTGTCACTCACGCTCTGGTGGCAATACGGCGGCTGCGTCATCTCCGCGCCACGATACCCGATCACGACGTCGTTCCAGTTTACCGGTAACGAAGTCTTCCCACCCATCGAGTCGCTCGCCCTCGATGGATACGGGAATAGAATGAGCGAGGGCGAGTGGACGCACTGGCGCGATCGGTTCAACTGGTCGAAGCTGTCGAGCCTTACGCTGGGACCGCAGGATGCCTCTGGGATTTTGGACCGCGTTGGGGGGTACGCGACGGCGCTTACGTCGCTTGAGGTCAGTGCGTATGTAGATGAGAGGACTCAGAATCGCGCGGGGCTTGAGGCGCTTCTGCAGGCCTTTGGGTCGTTGAAAACGCTCAAGCTTGACGGGTATATTTGTTCCGTTAAGGCAATTGCTCAGCATAAGGATTTGGAAGAGCTTTGGTTACATGAGGATGAGTCGGCTGCGGCTGGGAGGGAGCGGATGGTCTTAACGGTGGTTGATCTTGAGTATCTCGATAATGAGTGCCCGAGATTGAAGACGTTGAAAGTCGATATCAAGCGCGGCGACGATAAACTGGTAAGCTCACGCCGGAATTTATCCATCTCGCTCGTATTAACAATGACCAGCCCACGGACGTCCTGTCAAAGCTTGCAACTGGGTTCAAGAACCTACAATCGCTCTCGCTCCACTTTGAGCTCGGCCTCCCAGACACAAAACATCCTATAACCCCGACAATAAACTACACCTCCGTCCGCAGCATCGCGCAATCGTTCTTCGCCGAGCGCAAACAAGCCGCCCTCAACACGGACACATTCACCCTAACCCTCTGGACCGGAAGTTCCCACCGCCGCTGGCCGCAATGAGAACCGGGCTACGTGTCCTTCGAAAAGCTGTATACCGCGACGTACGAGATCCGCCTCCCTGGGGGGAAAGACAGCGGCGAGGTGCATGTGCGGCACTTGGAGAAGGAGGAGCTGGGATCCCCGGAATCCAGGCCCTGTCAGAGGAAGCGCAATGCTCTTGGGGTCTTTGGGAATCAGGTGTTTTGGGTTACGGAGCTCCGCAAGCGGGTTGAGGCTGCGGTTGAGGGGCCGCCGAGGGAGTAGGTTACCGTTAAACTGAAAGGGTACTTGATGCGTTTAGACTGGTCACGTATACAGGCCTCTTGCGGTTATCAAGGGCTCACCATTCGGGAATTAGTGATCTAAGAGCCGCACAAAGTAGAGAAGGGGCACGTTCAGCTTGGCCGGGTATGTCGGAGTATTCTAGAGCCGAAATTGGAAGGGGACAGCGTTTCCCAAGGTTCACTTTGTTCATCCTCCAATGCCCAAGTATAGCCTCAGAGACGTCTAGCGGCTGCTCTTGCGCTACCTCGATGCCGGAGATTCAGTGACAATGTTTTTCCGTGTGTTTTTCTGAGCGTCAAGCCGTTCTGACTTGGCGATAACAAATATCAATAGATGGTAATGACAGGCAGAGCGGCACATCGCGCCCCATGTAACCCCCAACCCAACCGCGCTCATAACATGTACGAGCGACCCCTGGGCACTAGATCAGGAGCCTATTTGATCTCCCGAAACGCACCCAACTCATCAAACACCCTCCCAAACACGCCCCCATGCCACTCCCTCACCTCCTCCCACTCCTCCGGGTGCAAACAAACCTGCGCGAACCGCAACCAACCCCCCACAATAAAATCCGCATGACACGCCCTCGCACCCAGAATAAACGGACCAGAGATATCCCTATTAAAGACCCGCGCAAGATCGCCCAGCGCCGTCTTGAACGACTCCATAATCACCCGCCGGGGTTCTCCCTCGACTTTGAAGGCGTCGAAACTAGGCATCGACGCGCGGCGCGCGAATTCCGCCTTGGTGATTTCGGCCGTCTCGGGGACAAATTTCATTCCGTAGGCCATGAGCAGTGTGTGTGCTGTAAAGGCTGCGTCGACGTGGCGGTTGAAGTGCGCGTAGGGCGCGTACTTTGGTTGCGACCCTGCGGCGCTGATAGCGGAGAGCGGGACGAGGATGTCTGTATCCTTGTAGCTGTACTCGAGCAGAAACTCCATGTTCTCCTCCGGGAGGAGGCGGCCCCTGCCGGAATCAGGATACTTTTCATCGAGATAAATCGCGATATCAAGTGAGTCTCCGATCTTCTCCCCGGTCTCCTCGTTAACAAGGATTGGCAGCGTATGGAAGTCCGTCCCGTCGGCGAATTGGCGGCCGGCGGGGACGCCGAGGCCAATTCGGGTTTTGGTGATGTCCGGCAAGTCGATCCAGGTTGTTTTGAAAGAGACCGACTTGAAGTTCAGCGCCTGGCGCGCTTTCCAGGGGTTCGGGGCGCAGGAGCTGGTTGTTATGGGCGGGGCCATTTTGATGTCGTAGAGGGTGAGTGCGGGGTTCGATGGTTGGGAGGACATTTTGGTTCCCAGGGTTGGTTTGCTTGATTAAGAAGTAGTCTTGAAAAGAATCAATTGGTGTAGATACCTTGTGATATCTGTAGACTGGTAGGACAGAAGTTGTTGCAATGGCAGGTACCGACGATCGCTTCCAAGCTCAGCCGCTCAGCTCTGGAGGGGTAACGAGGGGTACACATCACGTGCAGTCAAGTCTTAACTGAGTGGGCCCTTCCAGCCTCCAGCTGCATGTCTTGGATCTTTACATTGACAGAGTGTCTCGGAACAAAACGTAGAAATCATTCTAGAACACCATGTCTCGTCTTACTTTATGATATCTATACTTTATATGCGGAGGCCAGTGAGAATCATCCATTGGCACGCTAGCCGAAGCCTAAAGATGACGTGACACCCCCCATGAATAGCAGCATCCGATCTATATCCGAGCCGATTAATGATCTGCAAATCCCGTATCCATCTGCGATTGGCTGAGGTTTTCTGAAATCTGTTCATGTGCGTCACCAACCTTTTGCCCTCGCGAGGTTCTAGCCATAATTTTTGTTTAAATACATATACTATTGCATAATAACTTTCTTAACCCCTGTGTCAGAGAACGCGGGCATTGACAGCCAATGAATCCGTTGTGCCGCAGCCTAGCGC